>NC_068355.1:105875478-106034541 GCF_020536995.1 Dreissena polymorpha | reverse complement strand
GAGTGGAGAGGGGTGTATATGGGGGGGTGTGGTCATTTATTACATTATCTTCAAAAATGCAAAAAAAAAAAAAATTGGCTGGGGGGATTCTTGGGTGGGATGGTTGGACGGTATTTCAAAATAAAATAATAAAAATAAATACCGTTTTTTCCCTTGTATAGCGCGCGTTTTTTACCTCCTAATTTCAAATAAAAAGTTGTTTGTGCGCGTTATACATGTATCAAAGCTGTTGCTTTCATACTTGCAACACTTATAACTATCATAAGGGGACTGTGCAGGCAAAGTTATGTAACTCTGACTGGCATTTGGACGGAATTATGGGCCCTTTATACTTAGAAAATTGAAAATTTGGTTAAGTTTTGTGTTTTGGTCCACTTTACCCCCTAAAGTACATCAGATATTGCTTTCACACTTGGAACACACTCGCAAACTATCATAAGGGTACAGTAAAAGAACAATTTGCATAACTCTGGTTGTCATTTTTACAGAATTATGGCCCTTTTTTGACTAAGTAACTTTGAATATATGGTTAAATTTTGTGTTTTGATCCACTTTACTTCAAAATATCAAGGCTATTGCTTTCAAACTTCAAATACTTTCATGCTATCATGAGGTTACTGTACCTGGCAAGTTGAATTTTACCTTGACCTTGAATGACCTGACCTCAAGGTCAAATTATTAAATTTTTGCTAAAATTGCCATAACTTCTTTATTTATGATTAGATTGATTGATACTTCAACAAAACTACTCTTACCTGACATACCACAATAGACTCCACCCAACCATCCCCCGTGCCCCACCCCCCATCCGAATCCCCCCCCCCCTAATTGTTTTTTTAAGATCATCTCACAAATGACCACCACACCCTCTACACTAATAACCCCCCCCCCCCCCCCCGATCTCCAATCCCCCCCCCCCCCCTTTTATTTTTTTTGAAACGTTTTAAAAACACAAATATTTTTATTATTTTATGTTTTAAATACCGTCCAACCATCGCACCCAAGAATCCCCCCCCCCCCCCTCTCCCCCGAATCCCGCCCTATATTTTTTTTTTTTTTTTTAAGATCATCACCAAATGACCACCATCAAGCCCTCACACTATAACCCCCCCCCCAATTTATTTTTTTTAAAAACGGTTAAAAAAACACAAATATTTATTTTATTATTTCATGTTTTAAATACCGTCCAACCATCGCACCCAAAAATCCAGCACCCACCATCCAAAAAACCCCCCCCCCCCTCCCCCCGATTTTTTTTTTTGCGTATTTTGGAAGATCATGTAATTAATGTCCACACCCCCACACTATACACCCATTTCACTCCACCCCTCCCTCCTTAATGTGATTGAAAATGAAAAGTCCCTTCACCTTTATAAAGAAAATAGGATGAGCGGTCTGCACCCGCAAGGCGGTGCTCTTGTTTAACATTTAGCAATGGTGTCCGCTCTCTAATTCAAGTAGTTTACATCCGATCTTCAACCAAACTTGGTCAGAAGTTTATATGGAGATGATCTTAAGGGCCAAGTTAGAACATGGGCCTTCCTGGGTCACAAACTAGGTCAAGGAGTCACTTAGTGCGTTTTAAAAATTGAGCATGGTGTCCGCTGTTTTTTTGTGAAGCCGACATGCAAAATATTATGTGTCAATGCGGCATGTGGGGGTATTCGTCACAAAGCTCCAGTTTGGTTAAGCTTAGTAAAAAAATACGTTATTAATTAGGCTTCTGAAAATATATTTGTTCTGAATGAATATTGCTGTAAAAGGATAATAATTGTATGTGTCTTATATTTGTAACACTATATGTTTTATGTCCTTTAAGTGAACTGAAAGATATACAGACAGTAGTTCTTTTTTTCAGGGGTATTAAACCAGTTTGCTATTTCACACAGAACGCCATTAATTTACGAATCTCCTAGAGACAAGACAGAATAGTTTATTAAGGTCTCACTTTTGTATATGTACAAAACCACTCTAAAAGAGTTACAAGAGACGATGGTTTCTAAAAATTCTCAAAGTGTTCAACGATTATATACATCATAGAATCTTTCACATCTGTTAGAAATAAAAAATTAATAAAGATTCTTAAGGAGAATTTGATTTAAAATGATTATAGATTTCTTAAAATAGATAAAAAAAATTATCACACATTACAGTATGAGGAAATTTCAATATGTACATTATAACATTATAAACAGTTTTGCACTTCTGAAGTACAAAGTATACTATTGTTTGATACGCAACTGACTATGAGCACACATTAAATGTATAATATATACATGTGGTTGCGTCGCTTCATTAAAATGTCATGACGGGCTCTGGCTCTGGGTTTAATGATGTGATCATCTAACAGCAAGAAGTTCATTTTCTCTCTTGGGTTTAATGGGTATAAAGTGCCAATCCTTTTTACTAAAACTGATACACTGCTTAATACACAATTGGTGAGGCAAACACATAGCCTTAACTAAATTATGAAGTTTCTATATTGTTCTTGTAACATATACTATAATTTCTTTGCATTCAAGTAGTAGATGAAATCTAATTAAGTTGAGCAACCAAAACAGTTTGTACGTGTTTGTGTTTTCAATTGTATGAGATCCTTCCGCGACTGAGGCTGAATAATGTGTGGACCCAGAGTCGATTCATAACTTTTAACGAAATTAACTCACTAGACTTTTAAAATCAAATAGGAATCTATTGATAAATTGTCAATGACCTTAAAGAGTTTTAAGTGAATTAGGAGCTATTGTGTATCTCTTATTTAGAAATATTAAGAAGAAACACAAGGTTTTAACATTCAGGTCCGAAAGATCAGCAGACGGTAAAAAACTGTATCTTTTAATGTAGAACAACACTTAGCGAAATATATATTTAAAATTTAATTTAAGTTGCAAGACATAAAATAGATGCGTCGCAAGTGAAAAGCGGTCATCGTGCCAGTATATTCAAAACATGCTGTAGCAGCAAAACAGAAACGGTACATCAAGCGCATGTTAACGTTTCCTTGGTAACACAGATGCTCATCTTCATAGGGGGCGTTTTTTAAAGGTCTGAATAGTCGGTTAAAGGCTTCAATCATATTTATAAAAAAAATCATGGATATTTTGAAATATTTCTTTAATATATGTCTACAAGACCCATGTTGGCAGGGAGTGAAGTTGATAAAAAAGTTTGCAAAATCTTGAAAGTGATTATGTTTAATTAGTTGTTTTTATTTTTATAAGATCTTGTCTTTAATTAAAAATAAGGCAATTGAATGCAATTCTACGGATATTAATTTATCCATTAGTAAATGTACAAAACCATACAATTACCTTCAAATTTCGGAAATGTAAGAAGATTTAAGCTCATCTATTTTTGAAAAATAAAATGAGCTATTGTCATCACATTGGCGTCCGGTTAAGTTTTGCGTTTAGGTCCACTTTTCTCATAAAGTATCAATGCTATTGCATTCAAACTATTACAACTTGCTTACTATCATGAGGGGACTGGGCAGGCAAAGTTAGATAACTCTGGCTTGCATTTTGACAGAATTATGTGCCCTTTTTATACTAAGACAATTGAAATTTTTTGTTAAGTTTTGTGTTTAGGTCCATTTATTCCTTAAGTATCAAAGCTATTGCTTTCATACTTGCAACACTTACTAACTATCATAAGGGGACTGTGCAGGCAAAGTTGTGTAACTCTGACTGGCATTTTGACAGAATTATGTGCCCTTTTTACAATTTGAAAATTTGGTTTAGTTTTGTGTTTAGGTCCACTTTTTTCCTAAAGTATCAAAGCTATGGCTTTCATACTTGCAACACTTACTAACTTTTGTAGGGGACTGAGCAGGCAAAGTTATGTAACTCTGACTGGCATTTTGACGGAATTATGGGCCCTTTATACTTGAAAATTTGGTTAAGTTTTGTGTTTTGGTTGGCTTTAACCCCTAAAGTATCATAGATATTGCTTTCATACTTGAACACTGGCAAACTATCATAAGGGGACAGTAAAGGACAAGTTGCATAACTCTGGTTGTCGTTTTTATACAGAATTATGGCCCTTTTTTTACTTAGTAACTTTGAATATATGGTTACATTTTGTGTTAAATCCACTTTACTTCTAAAGTATCAAGGCTATTGCTTTTAAACTTCAAATACTTTCATGCTATCATGAGGGTACTGTACCTGGCAAGTTGAATTTTACCTTTACCTTTGAATGACCTTGACTCTCAAGGTCAAATTATTAAATTTTGCTAAAATTGCCATAACTTCTTTATTTATGATTAGATTCAATTGATACTTTGGACAAAACAACTCTTACCTGACATTCCACAATAGACTCCACTCCAAACCATCCCACGCCCCCCCCCCCCCCCGAATCTCCCTCAATCCCCCCATAATTTTTTATTTTATTTAAATATCATCTAATAAATGACCACCACCACCCTCACACTATACCCCCCCCCCCCCCCAAACCCAAAAAATAATTTGTATGCCCCCAGTAGGGTGGCATATAGCAGTTGAACTGTCCGTCAGTATGTCAGTCAGTCTGTCCGTCCGTCCGAAAAAAACTTTAACATTGGCCATAACTTTTTCACTTTGTAGATAGCAAACTTGATATTTGGCATGCATGTGTAACTCATGGAGCTGCACATTTTGAGTGGTGGAAGGTCAAGGTCATCCTTCAAGGTCAAAAAATATAATAAAACCTCAAAGCGGCGTTCTCATGAAGCTGCACATTTTGAGTGGTGGAAGTTCAAGGTCAAGGTCTTCCTTCAAGGTCAAGGTCATCCTTCAAGATCAAGGTCAAATAAAATCAAAGCAGCGTTCTCATGAAGCTGCCCATTTTGAGTGGTGGAAGGTCAAGGTCATTGTTCAAGGTCAAGGTCATCCTTTACGGTCAAAGGAAAAAAAATGAAACCAAATTGGCGTAATCATGAAGCTGCACATTTTGAGTGGTTGAAGTTCAAGGTCATCCTTCAAGGTCAAGGTCATCCTTTAAGGTCAAAGGTAAAAAAAAAATATATAAAAATTCAAAGCGGCGTTATCATGAAGCTGCATATTTTGAGTGGTGGAAGGTTCAAGGTCAAAGTCATCCTTCAAGGTCAAGGTCATCCTTCAAGGTCAAAGGTAAAAAAATATATAAAATTCATAGCAGTGTTCTCATGAAGCTGCACATTTTGAGTGGTGGAAAGTCAAGGTCATTCTTCAAGGTCAAGGCCATCCTTCAAGGTCAAATGTATTTTTTTTATTTCAAAGCGGCATTCTCGTAAAGCTGCACATTTTGAGTGGTGGAAGTTCAAGGTCAAGGTCATCCTTCAAGGTCAAAGGTGAAAGAAAAAAAAAAAAAAAATTTCAAAGCGGCGCAATAGGGGGCATTGTGTTTCTGACAAACACATATCTTGTTTTTTCAAACATGGTTAAAAAACAAAAATACCGAATTTTCCTTTGTATAGCGCGCAGCCATGTATAGCGCGCAGGCTGTTTAATTAATGCATAAATGGAGAAAAAAATATTTAAAGAGAATAAAACCACCAAATAGGACCAAAATGGTCGCCATTTTACTATTGTGCAATCCAATAATTTGAGTCATTGGAAAGCTTAATTAAGCATTCAAAATAGGAAGTGTCATTATGATTAGGAGCATGGGTGCATAGCACTATACTTTTCTGACAATTTTGTTAATTTTCTAGCAACAGGTTAACAGTCCATGTGCAATTTCGTGTAAAACGTGAGAAAAAAAGATTTCATGTATATCGTGTCATTCTTCCTCGGGGAAAGCATGGGCTTTAAATCTGAATGCTGAATAAAAACTTTGTGGCCAAGCGGAGACAGGGCTACAGTTGTTGAGATATGTCAGTATCGACGTTTAACTGTTCATCTATTATGTTGAACAAGTTGGGTTATTGTTTGTCGCACTACACAGGCGTGAATGTGATGAACAATGAAGGCGCCAAAAACCTGGACCAAACTGGAAAACACTTAAGAAGTCCCTTTTCACACCTACGGTTACCTGCAAATAAGACCAAATACCTTTACTAGTCCAACGTATGCTGCCTAATCAGACCGAAAATGGCCGTAGAAGTGCACAAACACAGACAAATAAATGTTCCCATACTTTATTTAAACATTTTATTTTTTGTAAATGACTTATGCTTCCCCATTCATATCTGCCTATACTGACTTTTGGTTGTTTCGCCAACGGCCCATTCAGTCTGTAAGATTATAGGGTGTAGTTTTCTGGAATAAAAGAATGGCGGCTATTATGAATATTTACCATTACGAAATGAATTTTTTGCAATTTAGCAGCCAGGTTAGCGTTGTATCAATGTACATGTACTATAGGAATAAAATGGACCTAAACACAAAACTTAACCAAAATTTTCAATTTTCTAAGTATAAAAAGGGCACATAATTCTGTAAAAATGCACGCCAGAGTTATCTAACTTGCCTGCCCAGTCGCCTCATGATAGTAAGTAAGTGTACCAAGTTTGAATGCAATAGCATTGATACTTTCTGAGAAAAGTGGACCTAAACGCAAAACTTAACCGGACTCCAACGCCGTCGCCAAGGTGATGACAATAGCTCATATTTTTTTTCAAAAAATAGATGAGCTAAAAATGCACTAAGTGACCCGGTGACCTAGTTTTAGGCCCGGAATGGACCATGTTCAAACTTGTCCTAGAGATCATTTAGATAAAACTTTTGACCATGTTTGGTGAGAATTGGATGAAAACTACTTGAATTAGAGAGCGGACAACATGGTGAGGTTTAAAACGCACTAAGATACCCCGTGACCTAGTTTTTGACCCGGCATGACCCATATTCAATCTTGACCTAGACATCATCTAGATACAACTTCTGACCAAGTTTGGTGAAGATTGGATGAAAACTACTTGAATTAGAGAGCGGACAACATGCTGAATGTTTAAAAACGCAATAAGTGACCCCGTGACCTAGTTTTTGACTGGCATGGCCCATGTTCGAACTTGACCTACACATCATCTGGTTACAACTTCTGACCAAGTGTGTTGAAGATCGGATTTAATTTACTTTAAATAGAGAGCGGACACCATGCTCAATGTGTAAAATGTACTAAGTGACCCTGTGACCTAGTTTTTGATCTGGCATGGCCCATGTTAGAACTTGGCCTTCAGACCATCTAGATAAAACTTCTGACCAAGTTTGGTGAAGATCGGATGAAAAACTACTTGAATAAGAGAGAGGACACCATGCTGAATGTTAAAAAACGCACTAAGTGACCCAGTGACCTTGTTTTTGACCCGGCAAGGCCCATGCTCGAACTTGGCTTTAAGATCATCTAGATACAACTTCTGACCAAGTTTGGTGAAGATCGAATGAAAACTACTTGAATTAGAGAGCGGACAACATGCTGAATGTTTAAAACGCAATAAGTGACCCCGTGACCTAGTTTTTGACAATTCAAGGCCCATGTTCGAACATGGCCTTAAGATCATCTAAATACGACTTCTGACTAAGTTTGGTGAAGATCGGATGAAAACTACTTGAATTAGAGAGCGGACACTTAATACGGACCGACATACAGACCGACCGACCGACAAGTTCACTCCTATATACCCCCCTAAACTTTGTTTCTGGGGGTATAATTAAACGTACTTAATGTATGTACATCATAAACAGTAAATGTTAGATGAGTGAG
Organism: Dreissena polymorpha; assembly: GCF_020536995.1. Taxonomy (NCBI): domain Eukaryota; kingdom Metazoa; phylum Mollusca; class Bivalvia; order Myida; family Dreissenidae; genus Dreissena; species Dreissena polymorpha. The sequence continues at coordinate 106,026,879 of NC_068355.1, read as the reverse complement.
GTCACTACACGAAGCTGCCTTAATCTTTCTTGTGCTTTTTTTTCTTTTTGGCAGGAGGACTAGTGTGTGACTGCTCCCCACCATGTCAGCAGTGGGACCCTGCCCATCTCCAACATCACCATTCAGCTGTGTGCTGTCAGTCTGCAGTGGCTTGTCTGTTGTGGAGGACTCATCTATGTTCTTCTTGTGCTTCTTTTTGTGCTTCTTGGACTTCTTGTCTGATACAGTCACTTCCTCTACATTCACAGTTTCTTCACCGTCCTTGACTTGAGCAGAATTAATCTCACTGCTCATCTCTGTGAAATTAGCCTTAGCTTTCTTCACTTCAGATGGACATGCCTCTGAAGACTCAGTCCCATGTTTTCGCTTCTTTTTTCTTTCCTTTTTTAACCCTCCTCTCCTCAACTCTGAAATACAAAATGATAAATGTCCTTCGTTAAGGATATAAGATGTGCAAGGGTTTAATCCATACAATGGTTCTTACAATGTCAATAATAAATGAGATTTGTAATAAAACTAAAATATACAAGGAGTGTTTATGCAATCAAGTGGCACAAACAATGTCAATGTCTTTAAGCCATCAAGTGGTTCTTACTATGTCAATGTGTTTATGCAATCAAGTGGCACTAACAATGCCAATGTGTTTAAGCTATCAAGTGGTTCTTACAATGTCAATTTGTTTAAGCTTTCAAGTGGTTCTTACAATGTCAATGTGTTTAAGCCTTCAAGTGGTTCTTACAATGTCCATGTGTTTAAGCCATCAAGTGCCACCAACAATGTAAGTGTCTTTAAGCCTTCAATAGGTTCTTACAATGTCAAGGTGTTTGAGTCATCAAGTGGTTCTTACAATGGCAATGTGTTTATGCCATCAAGTGGTTCTTACAATGTCAAGTTGTTTCAGCAATCAAGTGGTTCTTACAAAGTCAATGTGTTGAAGCCTTCAAGTGGTTCTTACAATGTTAAGTTGTTTCAGCAATCAAGTGGTTCTTACAATGTCAATGTGTTTAAGACTTATGTGGTTCTTACAATGTCAATGTGATTAAGCCTTCAAGTGGTCTTACAATGTCATTTGTTTAAGCCTTCAAGTGGCACTTACAATGTCATTTGTTTAAGAGCCTTTATGTGGCACTTACAATGTCATTGTTTAAGCCTTCATGTGGCACTTACAATGTCATTTGTTTAAGCCTTCATGTGGCACTTACAATGTCAATCTGTTTAAAGCCTTAAAGTGGTTCTTACCATGAAAATATTTCAGTTTTCAAGTGGTTCTAACAATGTCAATGTGTTTAAGTTATCAAGTGACTCTTACAATGTCAATGCGTATAAGCCTTCAAATGGTCCTTCAATGGCTAAGTGTTTAAGCTTACAAGTAGTTCTTACAATGTCAATGTGTTTAAGCCATTAAGTGGTTCTTGCAATGTCAATGTGTTTAACCCATCAAGTGGCACTAACAATGCTAATGTGTTTAAGCCATCAAGTGGCACTTACAATGTCAATGTGTTTAAGACTTCAAGTGGCACTTACAATGTCAATGTGTTTAAGACTTCAAGTGGCACTTACAATGTCAATGTGTTTAAGACTTCAAGTGGCACTTACAATGTCAATGTGTTTAAGACTTCAAGTGGCACTAACAATGCTAATGTGTTTAAGCCATCAAGTGGCACTTACAATGTCAATGTGTTTAAGACTTCAAGTGGCACTTACAATGTTAATATGTTTAAGACTTCAAGTGGCACTTACAATGTTAATATGTTTAAGGTATCAAGTTGCACTTACAGTGTTAATGTGATTAAGCCTTCAAGTGGTTCTTACAATTCCAATGTTTGAAGCCAAAAGAATGGACAAAGAAGAATGAAAAGATAAACATGAACAGAATGATGGATGAAGAAAGCATGGGAAGAACTATGTTCGTGAGCTTTTTAAATTCACAAGTTGCAAGAAGTTTACTTATCTGCCATACTTTAGGATGCTTGTTGATATAATGCCTGCTTGCCAGATGATGTGCCTAGTCCTAGTCCAAGTGTACTTACGTGAGGTCAGGCATGAGCTTGTTCAGGTGTGCCCGGGACGTCTGACTAAGGTGAGATCTCTGTGAGTGTAGTCTCTCCAACACATCCTCATCCAGCACCTTGGATAACACAAAAACATAGTGTAAACTCATGTGTAGAACAAGTCAACACAATCATAGTGAGAACAAAGGTATAGAACTACTTAACACAAACACAGTGGGAACTCGGGTTCAGACAAAGTTAATACAAACACAGTGGGAACTCGGGTATAGAACAAGTCAATACAAACACCGTGCGATCCCATACATAAACAAGAGATGTGTTTGTCAGAAACACAAGGCCCCTTTTGCGCCGCTTTAAAGACATATATTTGACCTTGAAGGATGACCTTGACCTTTCACCACTCAAAATGTGCAGCTCCATCAGATACACATGTATGCCAAATATCAAGTTGCTATATTCAATAATGCAAAAGTTATGAACAATGTTAAAGGTTTTGACTGACAGAGGGATGGACAGACGGACAGTTAAAAAACTATATGCCACCCTTCGGGGGCATAAAAACTAGTTTATACAAACAGTGTGATCCCATGTATAGAACTAGCCAATACAAACAGTATCATATACTGTCAATACCAACAAAGTGTGATCCCATGATGATGCATAGAACTTGTCAATAACTAGAGCTTTGTCACAGACGTGACGAATACCACGCATGCGGCATTGACACAGAATATTTTGCATGTTGTCTTCACAAAAAACAGCAGACACCATGCTCAATGTTTAAAACGCACTAAGTGACCCCGAGACCTGGTTCTTGACCCTGCATGTTTGAACTTGACCTAAACATCATCTAGATACAACTTTTGACCAAGTGTGGTGAAGATCCGATGAAAACTACTTGAATTAGAGAGCAGACACCATGCTGAATGTATAAAACGTACTAAGTGACCCAGTGACCTAGTTTTTGACCCGGCATGACCCATATTTGAACTTGACCTAAACATCATCTAGAAACAACTTTTTACCAAGTTTGGTGAAGATCCGATGAAAATTACTTGAATTAGAGAGCGGACACCATGCTCAATGTTTAAAACATACTAAGTGACCCCGTGACCTAGTTTTTGACCCGGCAAGGCCCATGTTCGAACTTGACCTAGATATCATTAAGACACAACTTCTGACCAACTCTGGTGAAGATCAGATGAAACTGAATTAGAGAGTGGACACGGATCGACCAACAGACAAGCTTACTCCTTTATACCCCCCTAAACTTCGTTTAGTGGGGGTATAAAAACAGTGTCATCAAATATATAGAACTAGTCAATACAAACACAGTGAGATCTAATGTTTTGAACTTGTCAATACAAACAGTGTCATCAAATATTTAGAACTAGTCAATACAAACACAGTGTGATCCCATTAATAGAACTAGTCAATACAAACAGTGTCATCTAATGTATAGAACCAGTCAATACCAACACAGTGTGATCCCATGTATAGAACTTGTCAATACAAACACATTGTGATCACATGTATAAAACAAGAGCTGTCAGAGGACAGCGGGCTCCACTATTCGAGTGCTTGACAGTATAACATAAGCCATCATGGAGGGGGTGTATAATGTGGGTGTGGTCATTTAATAGATGATCTTTCAAAAATAAGGAAACCATTTTTTTTTTCTTATTTTTTTTTGGGGGGGGGGGGATTCTGGGGTGGGGCATGAGGGATGGTTTGGGTGGAGTGCATGGTGGTATGTCAGGTAGGTGTTGTTTTGTCAAAGTATAAATCAAATGTGATCATAAATAAAGAAGTTATGGCAATTTAAGCAAAATGTTCAATTATATAAGTATAAAAGAGGCCATTATTCTGTCAAAATGCATGATGCAGTTGTTGCTCTTGTTTATAGATTGGGGTCATGTTGGTAAAGAAGTATGCAAAATATAAAAGCAATATGTCAAAGGACATAGGAAATAATTGGGTTTGTACGCAAACTTTAACATAGATTGATCAATAATATGCATATTCTACGTATAAAAGGGGCAATAATTATGTCAAAATGCTTGATACAGTTGTCTGCTCTTGTTTATAGATTGGGGTCATGTTGGTAAAGAAGTATGCAAAATATGAAAGCAATATGTCAAAGGACATAGGAAATAATTGGGGTGGTACGCAAACTTTAACATAGAATATGCATATTAAATCTAAGTATAGAAGGGGCAATAATTTTGTCAAAATGCTTGATACAGTTGTCTGCTCTTGTTTATAGATTGGGGTCATGTTGGTAAAAAAGTATGCAAAATATCAAACAAAATGTCAAAGGACATATTTGGGGTAGTACGCAAACTTAAAAATTTGCACGCTAACGAAACACCAACGCCGGGGTGAGTAGGATGGCTCCAATAAATATATTTCATATATAATAGTCGAGCTAACTAGTAAATACAAGCACAGTGTAAACTCTGGCATAGAAATGATTCAACACAAACAAATTGTAAACTCAGGTACAGAAAAAGTTAATATAAACACAGTTCGAACTTGTCAATACAAACACAGTGCTATCCCATGTACAGAACTACGGGTGTGTATAAAACGGGAATTTAGCGCAGACTGCAAATTGCAGACTGCGTTATCGGGCCATAAAACGCAGACAACATAGACATCGTTGCAGACAATATAGATATCTTTGGAAAATGCAGACAATATAGAAATAGAAGGAATACGCAGCCAAAATAGCTTTTATTCTACATTGAACTAATTAAAGACTTGTAATGTTTATTGCATTTAGTTGAAATAAGGAATTTAGGAACCTAGAACATTTTAAAATGTAATATCAAACATATTTAATTGAATCTTGATACCGGGAGGTTTATTGCACAACAAATGTATAGGATCTATAAATAAAAAAAATAAAATAAAGTTGTATGTAAAAATATTTAATGAATGCATATACACATTTTATTGCTTGCAGCTTATATAAATAATTTGAAGTTCTACTTTAAATTTAGTGTGATGGTGATCTATATTTGTTTTAAATAATGAATTATAAAAGCAGTATACCCGTTGAACTCATTAAAGAATACGCAGCTTTTAGCGCAGCCAATATATATAAAGAAGGAAAACAAATTAGGTCAATGTTTCGCGACGATGGGCATAATGAAATATAAAGCATTTTAGGCATTGAAGTCATAAAATTGTATGAAGAATTTATTTATATTAATTTAGGAACCTAGATGTTCTGTATCAAGATGAAGACATAATAATTTGTTTTCATGAAAACACATGAGTAATTTAAGTTGTATTAACATAATTTCATGAAACGTATGTATGTTTTATGTATGTACATGTATAGATTAAACGTATTGTTGTTCTCAACGCAGCCAATATAGACATCTCTGCAAATTGCAGGCTGCCTTATCGGGCATAAAACGCAGCAAATATAGACATCGTTGCAGTCAATATTGATATCGTTGGAAAACGCAGACAAATTTAATTATATAGATATCGTTGGAAAACGCAGACAATATAGAAATAGAAGGAAAACACAGACAATATAGAAATAGAAGGAATACGCAGCCAATATAGAAATAGAAGGCAAAAACGTGTGAAATTCGAGAATTACCGTTTCAATAATATTTGTATGAAAGTGTTTAAGGTCCATACAATTTTAAAACCTTGAACCTAATATATTTTAAAACGGAATATCAAACAAGTTGAAGTTAATCTTGATACCGAGAGGTTTATTGCACACAAATGAACACGATCTTTAATTAAAGAATATAAAGTTGTATCAAAATATATTTTTATGAATGAAATACACTTTTTATTGCTTTCAAATAATTTTAATTCTACTTTCAATTTAAATGCGTAAGTAGGAAGGCAGCTGACAGAGCAGCCAATATATATATATATAGGGAAAACGCAGCTTTTAGCGCAGCCAATATAGATATAGAAGGAAAACAGATTAGGTCAAGGTTTCGCGAGGGTGGTCATTATTTATATTAAATGATGAAATATAAAAGCATTATATGTGTCGAACTCATTAAAGAATTGGATTGTACCTTGTTTTGTGTTATCATCCATAAATTAATCCTCATCCTAGGAAAAAATTAAGCCATCATATTTTTGACACGTTACTAAGTTTTATTTTGCCATGCTCACTTGTTAGAACTAAAGAACGATATGAGAAGCTTAAGAATAAACAAAAGGCCGTTTGAAAGGAGTGTTATACATGTTAAACCAGGGGTCTGTAACAGTGTCTGTCCGATTATCCTTTATTTTGGTAAAGCGCGTTCGAAAAAGGTGCGAAATCTGTCAACTTAATATACAAATGTAATGAATGTGACACCTGTTGACTAACTTCTCAATATTTGACATTTGTAGAAGTGCGAAGGAAGCCAGTTACCGGGGTTTCAACTTCACTTCACTAAATTTGTCTGAAGGCCTATGTAACTTATGTACATAGATATGTTCGTGTAGTAATAGACATGAAGGCCTCACATCAAAAATTTAATAAATTATTAATTCATTTGCACGTAATGTTAACGTCTGTGTTACTCAACAAATATAATCAAAATATAAACAATGCAAATTTCTTTAAAATAATTTCTTTTCCATATTCTATCAGCAACAACAACAATAATAGTGGAACAATAAGAAGAGACTTCCTTTAAACAGAATATACCATACAAGCGGAAAGCGTTGTCCAAATTAGCCTGTGCGGACTGCACAGCAACAACAATGAAAGTGAAACAACAAAATAGCAATCAACAAAAAAACTCGCCAATATAATCACAATATAAGCAATGCATTTTCTCTGTACTGTGCAGTCTGCACAGGCTAATTGGGGTCGACACTTTCCACCAATCATGGATTTCTGCTAAAAAGAGACTTCCTTTAAACAGAATATACTATACAAGGGGAAAGTGTCGTCCCAAGTTAGCCTGTGCGAACTGCACAGCAACAACAATGAAAGTGATAAAAAAAACACTCGCCAATATAATCACAATATAAGCAATGCATTTTCTCTGTACTGTGCAGTCTGCACAGGCTAATTGGGGTCGACACTTTCCACCCATCATGGATTTCTGCTAAAAAGAGACTTCCTTTAAACAGAATATACCATACAAGCGGAAAGCGTTGTCCAAATTAGCCTGTGCGGACTCCACAGCAACAACAATGAAAGTGAAACAACAAAATAGCAATCAACAAAAAAACTCGCCAATATAATCACAATATAAGCAATGCATTTTCTCTGTACTGTGCAGTCTGCACAGGCTAATTGGGGTCGACACTTTCCACCCATCATGGATTTCCGCTAAAATGATACTTCCTTTAAACAGAATATACAATACAAAGGGTAAGTGTCGTCCCAAGTTAGCCTGTGCGGACTGCACAGCAACAACAATGAAAGTGATCAACAAAAACACTCGCCAATATAATCACAATATAAGCAATAGTTTACTTACAGTATTCAATAAGCAACATCAAAAAGTAATAAAACAACAAGACAACAAGACATGTAATCAAATCATGAACATATGCATTTTCTATGACTTTATGTGCGCCCGCTCTGATAAAAGGGGGTTTAATGCGAGTGCGTAAGTGTCGTCCCAGATTAGCCTGTGCAGTCCGCTTTCAGTCGAACCGGGATTTCCGCTAAGAAGAGACTTCCTTTACACAGAAAACGCGGACTGCACAGGCTCATCTGGGACGACACTTTACGCACATGCATTAAGCCCCATTTTCACAGAGAATGGCTAATTTTATTTCCATCATTTCATCAACAACAACACTAATAGTGAGAGAAAATAACATTCAAAATGCACACAAGCTACTTCAATTACAACAATCACAGTAGTAAATCAACTCGGAATCTGTAAATATTAAACAAATCAATTCAAACTCAATCCTGGTCATGTATTTACATTGTCATGAAGACTCAAATGTTTTAATGTGAACGCAAGGTACTCGGATCAGCGGTTATCAAGTTATTTTAATGCACACATTACACGAAAAATCATAATTATCTAGCGATATATCTTGTGGAACAGAAATGCAACTTTTATGAAACCATTTTTTGCAGTTATCACATTGAACCATATCATCGATACAATCAGGCAAATTACAAATACAATAGTTTTTAATAATAATAATAGTTTTACAATGTTTTGTCCTCGTACGCTGATTGTTTTATTTGTAAATGGGAATTCGGCCATTTGTTCGGTGTCTATACAATTAATTAGGTGTTGGTGCATTTGTGTCTTATCGAATATGAGGTCTAAACAAAGCTATTTACGAAAACAAAATGCAGTAATAAATGCAATCGCAAATAACCCACAGTAACATTATTATTTTGATGCATAACCTCGGGGAGTTCAATACAAATTTGTTTCTTATCATGACCATATATATATATATATGATAAATGAATTTTTAAACCGTCTGGAATTATTGCATTGTCCGAGCGTTCGATACCCAAAGTAGAAACCCAATGATCTCTATGGGTGTGATGAATTTGACAAGCAGGTTCAATTACTGACTTCATTGGTACTTTGCTTACCCATCTCTTCTTATTTATCGCCGCGACAGCTGGCACCTGTTCCGTTTACTGTAAACCGTTAATACTAAATTGTCTCTAAAGTTAAATATTTACTGCCTCCATATGACGCTAAGTAAGCTTTTTATTCTGTAATATTTCGTTTTTGTCCTGTATTTTTAAACCGAGGTGCTGTTTCCAGAAAACGGTTTCTTCGACTACGATGTTGTCTCTACTTGAGTCTAATTCAATTAACTCGTCAACGTTGCTTGTGTCAGACCCTATACTTGATTTTCGTTCAATAATGGATTCTAGAGGATATTTGTTGGATTCGGTGGATTATCGATTTTAATTCACGAGTGATCATAGAAAATAATATTTTAACGAGTGGCGCAGCCACGAGCAAAAATATATATTTTCTATGATCACGAGTGAATTAAAATCGACATTCCACCGAATCCAACAAATTTTCTTTTTATTTTATGCTTTTTCACTATTTATATACACTGTTAAAAAGTTTAACTAAAGAATTTCGCTGGGATAATGACTTCATTTCGTCAAAAAAATGACGTCATTTCACAGTAAACAGTGAAAATAATCGATAATTTTCACTGATAATTTACACTGTTTGAAACAGTGAAATTATCAGTTTTAATTCACTGATATTTCTCTATAAACCACTGGAAAGCATAAAATAAACATTACTATTAACTTCTAAAACATCTAAATCATTAGCGGATTGTTGTCTTGCGACTCAATATTAACCGGTGAGACATTTTTGCTAATAAATCGTCGCTGATGTTACTTTCGATATCATTTTTGCAAGTTGTGCCTCCAAATTGTCATGAAATGTTAATTTTCGTTTCTTTTCCGACCTAAGAGAATGACATTTCGCTTTGTCGTGTTTCTTAAGAATGGATTTTGGTGTCGATTCCCAAAATATTTTTGTTGTTGCTGTATTAAGAATTTCACCAACATTGTCAAAAGTATTATTTTTAGAGTAGGAGTTTTGGCCAATGCCAATGAACGATTTTTAACTGCGGAATCAGGTGCTGGAATTATTTCGTCTTCAATATTGCGATCCCCCTTGCGACCCTTTTTAGTACCACATTTTTTGTTATGTTTTAGACGTGCATTTCGCTTAAGTTGACTAAGATTGTATTTCTTTTTTTCATTAGGTATTGGCATTCCGATTGCAAGCAAAGCCGCGATAATGTGATAACTGCGCGTAGTTAATGGACAATTACATTTTTCGTTTGGAAAGAGTGTCACAGAATACTTATCATTTTTGGAACCTTTCACCATGAAAGCGCCCATTTTGGTACTAAAACAATACCGTTATTACCGAGTGTATTTAAGGCCAATGAATGTTGAGTACGACTTTGTGTTTGTAATTGATCTGGGACGTCGTTTGCCGTAGAACCTACATTCTTGACAAATCCTTCCGACGTACAAGGAACTGAAGTAGTTTGATTTAAAGAAGTTATGTTAGTTCTTACTAAATTTATGATCTTATCAGGTTGACAACATGCTTTAGGAATTTCTACTGTGTCAGGATCATGTTTAGTGTAATGGAATCGCGGTAGTAAGTACCATTCAGTTTCACCACATAAACCGCGTATAAGTTCGGTTACTTTGTTCCATTGCAAGTAGTTAAAAAATAAAACAATGCTATCAATTTCCCTCTCTTTAAAATCAACAAGTCGCTTAAGTTCAGCGTTAATAGATTCTGCAGCGTTGTTTGTAATGCCGGAATACGGATTGTAATTGTCATATTGTTCGAGAAACCATCTACCCGCGTGCTCTCTTATTTGATTCGCTTAGGTTTTTATCAAAGTATTCTACCATCGGTTCACTCCATGTTATTTTTAACTCTTCATACTTTACATTGAATTGATCAAGGGATTCGCAAGTTAACAGAGATCTAATATCTTTATCATAAATCATTTTGTCAACCGCTTTAGCGCCATGATTCGTGAGCCAAAACTTTAAATCTTTCAAGATATGATTCCAACAAATCAAAACTTTACTGTTTGGAAGGCAATTCTTAAAAGCATTTCCGATTCCGATTTCTCTGTCCATAATCACTCAAAATTTTGAATTAGGCATCTTCGGAATTTTAGATTAAATTAATTCAAGAAACTTTGTGGCACTTTTGAAATTTTCTTTCGTGAATCATGAATGCTAGTGGTATAATTGTTTTTTCTCGGAACATCAAATGCTGAAAAGATATAATGTATACGTAGAAATCGCCTAGACAGAAAGTAGTGTCATAAAACACGTTTACCGTATCGTCCTTAAGACATAGTATTCGATTGAACTCTTCAAATATGTTGTTGTTCCCTACAATAAACTCTAAATCAGGCGTAGTTTTGATACTTAAAATGAAATTATCTAACTGATTGACCAACAAATGTAGACCATACAACGAATCATGCGATAATTTTGTTTTCTTATAAAAAGAAACCTGTACGTTTTGAACTTGCCTCTTGTTTCTATGTACTGAAGTACCTTGCAATAATTCATCGGGATTGTCGGATTAAAAAAAAATCTATATTTCCTGTGGGTTTTCGTCTTTTGGAATTTTTATGGATTTAATAACGATGGTTTAACACGTTTGTGCGGTCTTTTATTACGCTTGCGATTTCCATGAGTCATATTTTCATATTTGTCAATATCCCCGTAATACACAATTAACATTTTACCATTATTTTTTTCACTAAACCTAAATGCATGTTTTTGAAATTTATCACTAACTTCCCCGTTGTTAACAATCCTAAACATATGCTTTTCTACTTGAAAACCTTCGCTTTCAAATATTTTTTTCCCGTAATTTCTCCATGTATATCCGTCTGCACGCCAATCCTCTTTGTTCTGAGTATTTCCATTATCAGAATATAAAAAAGATATTCCTGGTTTCGATTTAAATGGCACCTCAGTTGTTATGGATTCACTACATTCTTGTTGTAAAATATCAACAGCTTCCGAGTACGTTAAAACTCTATCAGTCTTTGAAAAAAAGGGAACTTCATTACCTCCTCCAGTCAACTGCGTTCTAGTAGTCATCGTCGGTGTTGTGGTTGCTGGTGTTATTCTGGGTGCCGGCGTCAGTTCTTATTCCCCCTCTTGTAGTCCGCGTCGTTGTGGTTCCAGGTGCTGCTGTGGTGGCTGGTGCTTTTCTGGGTGCCGGCATCGGTGCTGCGGTTCCTTTTACCCCTCTTGTGGTCCTCGTCAGTCTTGTGTTAGCTGGTGCTTTTCTGGGTGTCCGTGTCGCTGTTGTGGATCTTTTTTTCCCGATTGTGGTTCGTGTCGTTTTTATTCCTGGTGTTCCTTGTGGGGTCGTCGTCGGTGTTCTTGTAGATGGTTCTCCTCTGACCACATCACGTACAGTCGGGCTGTTGTGCTTCCTGGAATAGGAGCTGGAGCTGGTGCATGAACAGGAGTACATTCTGGAGATGGAACTCTGGAAGAAGCAGGAGCTGCAGCAGGAGCAGGCGCTGGAGCTCTAGAAGAAGCAGGAGCAGGCGCTGGAGCTCTGGAAGACGAAGGAGCAGGCGCTGGAACTCTGGAAGACGCAGGAACAGGCGCTGGAACTCTAGAAGATGCAGGAACAGGCGCTGGAACTCTGGAAGACGCAGGAGCAGGCGCTGGAGCTCTGGAAGAAGCAGGAACAGGCGCTGGAGCTCTAGAAGAAGCAGGAACAGGCGCTGGAGCTCTGGTAGACGCAGGAACAGGCGCTGGAGCTCTGGAAGACCCAGGAACAGGGGCTGGAGCTCTGGAAGACGCAGGAGCAGGCGCTGGAGCTCTGGAAGAAGCAGGAGCAGGTGCTGGAGCTCTGGAAGACGCAGGAACAGGCGCTGGAGCTCTGGAAGACGCAGGAACAGGCGCTGGAGCTCTGGAAGACGCAGGAACAGGCGCTGGAGCTCTGGAAGACCCAGGAACAGGCGCTGGAGCTCTGGAAGACACAGGCGCTGGAGCTCTGGAAGAAGCAGGAGCAGGCGTTGAACATTTCACAGCCAACAGCTGCCTCACTGTCCGCTCCAAGCAGGGCACAACTGCTCCAGTTCCCCTAATGCTCAGATGCAGCCCGTCTCTACTAAGCATGTCCCGGACGATACCTGTTTTAAGAATATTGACTTAATTCTAAATATTATCATACATATATAATCATAGTTAATATAGGACATATGAAAACGTACATGTCCTATTCCTTGGACGGGTACATGTTTGAACCAGTAAGAAATTAATACAAAACAGAAACGAACGCAACCATCTAACTAACTTGCCGTTCATGTAATAGTACTATACAGTATTAATTCGATCAGGTGTAACTTAATGTTTATGGAATGTGGTACACAATACATTATACAATGACCGGTATAGAATATACATAATACAGAGAATGTAAATGTTTTATGCCATGTGCGCTGCGGAAGCTTGGCACTTCCACAAAAAACAGCCATGGCAGTCTGGCCGCCACTCTGGCCAGCATCCGGTTCACAGCGGTCGCATCCTGGTTGTATCCTTCAAGTACGCTCGCCGGAACAACGCCACCAGGAAACATATTCCTGCCTCTCGGCAGGATGCCCATAAGAACATTGCTCGCACTTAAAAAAAGGGCAATTTATATTAATTCAGTGCGTGTTCCTGTGTATTTACATATTTAATAATGTAGCGTTTTTTTCGGATTATTTGTGAGCGCAAAATGGAATAATTTAAGGACCAATCAACGATGATAACTAATTAATATGCAGACAAATGCTTGACTATAACAAACGTTCTACGGATTATTTTTAAGTATTTATCATTAAAGTATGACAACTATTGGCATTACCATGGGTTCGCAGATCGAACCTTTTCGCACAACTGCTGAAAATCGCGAACGATGTCAACAGGAGACGACTGGCCCATGTCGTTTGCTCCCGCAACGATCAACACGACCTAACAATTAAAAACAAACTAATAACTTTCTTTTAGACTTGTAAAAGTATTATTCAATATGTAATACACATCAACACACAAAACGATATATGTAGAAAACGCCTATAGCTGAAACACCGGACAATCGCTCCCACTGACAATTACTATTACGCTTATTTTGCCAAGGCGGATGTTTGCTCCTTCTTTATTTAGACAACCCGGACCGTCGCTCCAACATTATTTTGACAACCTGACATCAGCTCCTACATTACATTTACTTGAAGAAGTGCGAATTTTGCGAATGGAAAACAAATCCATAATAACCACAAAATTAGTGTAGGAGCGATTATACGTGATACCGATATTCTGAGATACAACGTACCAGCAATGTATATGATCAATTTATACAACTTGCTTGAGCTAAGCGGGTTGCACCGAGGTTCGTTCGATGAATAACGCCATGCGAAGCTCGATTAAGCCAATGAAATAATTTATTTATAAATTTAACTAAATTGTCCATTTAATCGAATAATATTGTATTGTATATGTTTTCGGTGGCCTTAACATTTTATCAACATACACACAAACAATCGTGACTATATTGTCATTGTTAATAGTTCAAATACTTATATATACATAACAAATAAACTTTTGTCTATTATGAAATAACCGCACGCAACAAACGACATTTTCATTTTCTTTGATTCATGGACAAAGGGCATTAATCCACATATAATTTAATTTTGCGTGTTATACGTGTAAAACTGATTAATTACAATATATATTTACTTCATGTGCAGTATACAACACCTTTTACACCATTATCCGTAATGTGACAAACATAAAAGTTAAACTTATTTATTAACATACCAAATAACTTTAATTGATAAATGTTTGGCAATTTCAATTAATGTTCGTTGTATTTAACACCTTTCACACCTCACAAACAGACATATTATATGAGAAAAACACTGACCACAAGTTTAAAAGTGACGTTAAAGTAACCATGGGGCAATGTCTATTATGGGAAGCTCAATTAGAATGATACCAGAGATAATAGCTATTTTGTATCAAACCTTGTCAATCAGACACCTTTTAGTCTCTTAAATAACATCATCGCATTCCAATTCAATCAATGCGCCAATTTAACTAAAATCGTCAACTTGTGCATTTTAAATTGCATGTTACCGAACGCTTTCATATTTTGGGGTACTGCACTACATTTTTTATATGCGTTGAAGTGTCCCACATTTTCCATGGTGGGAAATAATGATGATTTACTTTTCAGCAATGCTTTCTTGTATTTTAACAGTAACTTCATTTTTAAATTATTTTATTTATGCAAGCGATTGAATAACAATGAATGTTTGTTTGCAACTTCAACAAAATATTTAATACACAAAGATAACAAATATATTCTTTATGAACAAGAATGGGCATTGTTAGAACTTTGAAAATGTAGTCACACAGTTTGATAAACGTAATAATGGCATTTCTTGGATGATATTTCTGATTAGAATTTAATCATATATAATATTTTACAGCTCTATGTGAAATAGCTCGATTAGCACTTCTTAATTTGAACCATCCGCCCCCCCCCCCCCAATAAAACAGCGGTTGCCTACACTGGGTATAAGCGACCTGCTGTTGTGATCCCTGTCTTATCAACGCAATAAGCCGGCCACTAGCTACGTTACTCCAATAATTGTGAATGAATTTTTTGTACACTAATTGTTTTTTTATTCCCATAATCAGCGATACATGCAGTTGTAAAAATGAATCATATCATAAATACAGATACACAATGAGATAAAGTTCGGCTATACAGAGAATTACTGTATGATTTATTAATTATGTTATTCCACAAGTAAAGAAAAGTAAATTATAACACATACAAATCAATAAATCAATGACATCTTTTCGTTTTATCAATTTCGATAAATTTCGATACTTTACGGATACGTTTTACAGACTTTGTTGACATAATTTGTTAAATGCACCAAATCTTAAAAATATTACGTTTTGCTTTATCTTATCGTTAATTTATCTTCAATAAAGTTACATTTTAAATTCAATCTACATTTCTTTATTAAGTACTCATGATTTTACACCAATATTAAAGGGCTCGTTTTTTACATGGGACCGATAATGTGAAGTAATTTAAAAGCAAATATCACCATAGAAAGAAAATACCATAGAAAAACATAGAAAAAAATACTGTTTTGCCAAACGGGCGACTTGTTGAAGCATTTCGCGTTGCAATGATGCAAGTCGAATCTTTCGCGTATATCTTTTATAGAATCGACATGTCCGTTTTCCAGTAACCAAGCATTAATTTATATCGAACTTGTTATGGTTTCATTTATTTGAAAATGTCAATTTGCGTGTAGTGTAATTTATTATACATTTAATTGTAACAAAGAAATTGCAAAAAAAAAAGCTTCAACATTTTTTACCCAAGTAACAGTTCATATGTCATCAACACTAGTATATGGGCCTTCATCTCAATTATGATCCAATTAACAGGTAATGTCAACGTGTTACATAAGAGAGTTGTCATGAGATGTCACAAGTACCCGAACTACCACCCCTGCAAATGTGACGATAGCATCAAATTCAACTATTAATTTTGCTTTAAGTTGCAATGTTTATAAAATGCCTATTAAGATGCCAGTACAAACAACTAAACAAGTTGTGCGACTTTAACAATAAAACATCAGTACATTCTGTGCTTTACACTGTCGCCTTCGGAACGGATTTATATTTATAATTATACAGTATGTTAATATTTATTTTTTCGTATATATAAAGGAATGTGTAAGGTTGATATGAGTCAGCTATACAACGTAAGTTATTGTTTGTAATATTTCTATCTAGACCGTATTAATACAATTATGAAGTGTAGAGGTAAATCTAAAGACGAAATTCCATAAGTATAGCTCCAATGAAATGTAAGAATGTTTCATAATAATATGGTTTTATTCATCCACAAAAGCAACAACAGGTAACGTTAACTCACCTTGCAGGAGGGCACAATTTCGAAAATCATCTCTTCTTCCCAAAGATCTACCGTTGTGAAGCCCGAGAATGATAATGTTAGAATGTCATCACATTTAAGGTACTGGTGCATATACTTCACTTGACTGTGTCCGAAAAGCAAAGCCATTTTTTAACACTCACGATACGAACTACACAAACTTATAATATATACACAAACTGTTGAAGCACACGAAAACACTATAGGCACAATATACGCAATAAATAACACACAAAAGACTGAAACACAAATTACACAAAACACGTATTCCAAATATCGCACTAAACACACAAAAAACTGTTGACAAGCACGAAAAAGCACTATACACACAATACACACAAAACATGTATTCCAAATATCTCGCTGATCACTGACAGCACTGATATTACAAGTAACACAGATATGAAATGGATAAAAAAAATCCGATATAAATATACGGCTAAGAGTTACTCGCTAAAATATAACAATATGTGCTAAATTCCATTCCAAAGATTGCAATTTAATTTGCTTTGAAGTCATCTGAGCAATTTAAAACCCCGTTATAATTAAGGGTCTCTTGGGTTGAAATTCAAAGGGAAGTATTAGTTGGCAGCTAATTGTACATCCTTAAATTTACACTTAGCAAATCTCGATAAAATAAAATTAGTCACAAACAACATCAAATGTAATAAGTTTTTGCCTGCTATCTCTATATTGGCTGCGTTTTCCTTCTATTTGTATAATGTCTGCGTTTTCCAACGATTTCTATATTGTGTGCGTTTTCCAACGATATCTATATCGGCTGCAACGATGTCTATATTGGCTGCGTTTTATGCCTGATAACGCAGCCTGCAATTTGCAGTGATGTCTATATTGTCTGCGTTGAAAACAACAATACGTTCAATCTATACATATATTATACATGCATACATGTTATATAATTATGTTAATACATTTTTAATTACTTATGTGCTCATAAAAACAATTTATTATGTCTTCATCTTGATACAGAAAATCATAAACGTGTATATTGTTTGGACATTTACCACTTTCATACATATACTGTTAATTAAATTTCTAACATAATTATGCTAATACAATCAAAACAAGGGCTGTTTGTAAAACATGCATGCCCCCCTATATGGGCTATAAGTTGTAGTAGCAGCCATTGTGTGAATACGTTTTTTGTCACTGTGAACAACGGTGGTAGTGGTGGTGGTGGTTATTGATACAATGCATTACAAAAATGCAGTTCACCTTACATTTGGTAAAATTTAAATATATTACAAGGGAGGCAAATGCTGTAACAAAAAGAACATGCATAAACGGTAGTTGTTTCCCTTGTTTGAACCATGCTAAATCCTTAAAATGCCTATTTCCAGTAACTGTGACCTTCATCTGTGACCTTCACCTGTGACCTTGACCATTGACCTAGTGACCTCAAAAGGTGGTGGTGGTGGTGGTTATTGATACAATGCATTACAAAAATGCAGTTAGCCTTACATTTGGTAAAATTTAAATATATTACAAGGGAGGCAAATGCTGTAACAAAAAGAACATGCATAAACAGTAGTTGTTTTCCTTGTTTGAACCATGCTAAATCCTTAAAATGCCTATTTCCAGTAACTGTGACCTTCACCTGTGACCTTGACCTTTGACCTAGTGACCTCAAAATCAATAGGGGTCATCTGCGAGTCATGATCAATGTACCTATGAAGTTTCATGATCCTAGGCCCAAGCGTTCTTGAGTTATCGTCTGACAACCACCTGGTGGACGGACCGACCGACAGACAAATGCCTATTTCCAGTAACCGTGACCTTCACCTGTGACCTTGACCGTTGACCTAGTGACCTCAAAATCAATAGGGGTCATCTGCGAGTCATGATCAATGTACCTATGAAGTTTCATGATCCTAGGCCCAAGTGTTCTTCAGTCTGACAACCACCTGGTGGACGGACCGACCGACATACAGACCGACATGAGCAAAGCAATATACCTCCTCTTCTTCGAAGGGGGGCATAACAAATTATTATGTCTTCATCTTGATATTAAAAATCTAAATACGTGTATATTTACACTGCCATTTAAGCGATTAAAAGCAATAATTCAAGTCTTAATATTGTTTGGACATTTACCACTTCCATACATATACTGTTCATTAAAACCTTAGAATTATTGATACGGTAATTCTCTCTAATTTCACTGTTTTTGCCTTCTATTTTTATATTGGCTGCGTATTCCTTCTATATCTTTATTGTCTGCGTTTTCCAACGATATCTATATTGTCTGCAACGATGTCTATATTGTCTGTGTTTTATGACCCGATAACGCAGTCTGCAATTTGCAGTCTGCGCTAATTTCCACGTTTTATACAAAGCCTAGAACTACATGTAGTCAATACAAACAGTGAGATCCCATGTAAAGAACTTGCCAATACATGAACAAACACAGTATGATCCAATGTATAGAACTAGTCATTACAAACACACTGTGTCCTAATATAAAGAACTTGTCAATGCAAACATAGTGTAATCCCTTTTTTAGAACTTGTTATTACAAACAGTGCGATCCCATGTATAGATCTAGTCAATACAAAAACACAGTGTGATCTAATGTATAGAACTAGTCAATACAAACACACTGTGATCTAATATATAGAACTAGTCAATACAAACACAGTTTGATCTAATGTATGAACTAGTTAAAACCAACATATTGTGATCTAATGTACAGAACTAGTTAATACAAACACATTAAAAACTCGGGTACAACAACAATCAGCCATGTTTGTAGCCCAGTGTTTGCTTCTTAAAACTCTTACATTACAAATAATATGTTTGCTTGTACGTTTTGACTAAGACACATACCTCTGTATCTGGTTGAAGTTGATGGACTCTGATGCAGACTGACAGAACCTCTTCAACAAAAGACTTCTTCAAGTCGCCCTCATTAACAGCAGCCAGTACCTGCAAGAGTTAAGGAGTGAAGCATCGAAATGAATAAAGTTACATTGTATCCATAAAGCATATCTGTTCACAATTAACATGTTAAGGAGTACTCTTGGCATAATGGAATAAAAAATTAAGTTTGTTTGTGCTAAACAAATCCTGGTATCAACAAGAATTGTCTAAAAAAATGGTGTGCACCTATTTAGTTCAAGAACAACCTATTTATATAATAGAAAGAAACAAGAGTGCCAAACTGTCACAAGATATGCCCGTTTGAAGGTTTTGGACGAGTTGATTACTTTACCATGACCCATATTTGAACTTGACTTACATATCATCTAGACACAACTTCTGACCAAATTTGGTGAAGATCCGATGAAAACTACTTCAATTAGAGAGCGGACACCATGCTAAATGCTTGAAATGCACTAAGTGACCCTATGACCTAGTTTTTGACCCTGCATGACCCATATTCGAACTTGACCAAGATATTGTGTAGATACAACTTCTGACCAAGTATGGTGATTATCGGATGAAAACTACTTCTATTACAGAGCGGACACAATGCTAAATGCTTGAAATGCACTTAGTGACCCTGTGATCTAGTTTTTGACCCGGCATGACCCATATTCGAACTTGACCTAGATATTATCCAGATACAACTTCTGACCAAGATTGGTGAAGATCAGATAAAAACTACCTCAATTAGAGAGCGGACACCATGCTAAATTAGGGATGCAAGAGGTAACACATATCAAGAACTTGTTAACCTTTTACTGTTACCGGTTATAAGCGTCACGGGTTTTGACCCCATTGCATGATTTGAACAAACTCAGTACAGAACCACGAGATGATGTTACACACCAACTATTTAAGCCCTGACCCTTGTGGTCTCAAAGAACATTGTGAAAGTTTTCATCTTTAAAATCTATTTTATCTCTGGTGACCTAGAGAATGATTCCTATTTGGTTTCCTTTAAATCAGCCTAGCGGTTCAGAAAAGTCGATGAAACAAAAAACTTGCTGGACGGACGCAGGCATAGACCAATAACCAACATGATATCCTTAAAGCACTACATGTATATGCTCAGGTGAACTTTAAATTGTACTTTTAGTTGCTTATATGAGAAACAAATTAAATTCTTACGAATTTTTCTGTCACAATATTTATGCATATTCAGCATTCAGAACAGGTCTGAATTTCAGATCATTGAGAACAGTAGAAAATGACATGAAAGAACATTCAATCTTTAGTCTGTTCATTAAGCACTTGTTTGCTTGGAAATACCCATGGGAAGACCATTTTAAAGATGTTAAATCAACTCTTTATGAGTTTATAAAAGTTATCTACAACGTTGTGCAAAGTTCAGACCCAATTAAGTAAGATTCAAATGTGTGGCTTTTGTTTTTCGAACATGTCAAAGTTATGTTGCTTATTCATAAAAGAGTTTGGGGTTTGAAACTCTGATGAACAAATGTTTGCATGCAACACAGGCAGTCCAGAGTGAAGTTTGGGGCATATATACAAAGGAAATTGTTAGTTGTGGAGTGGCTTTTCATCTTCATGACCAGGAAATCACGAAAGACATAACAGCCCTTTTAACAAAACTGTTGTCCATGATTCATGTTAAAATTCACCATGATTGTTGACTACAATATCGTGATTATTAAAAAGACAAAAATACAAGGGCTTCTTGTAAAACATGCATGCCCCCCATATGGGCTGTCAGTTGTAGTGGCAGCCATTGTGTGAATAAGTTTTTTGTCACTGTGACCTTGACCTTTGACCTAGTGACCTGAAGATCAATAGGGGTCATCTGCCAGTCATGATCAATCTACCTATGAAGTTTCATGATCCTAGGCCTAATTATTCTTGAGTTATCATCCGGAAACCATTTTACTGTTTCGAGTCACTGTGACCTTGACCTTCGACCTAATGACCTGAAAATTAATAGGGGTCATCTGCCAGTCATGATCAATGTACCTATGAAGTTTTATGATCCTAGGCGTAAGCATTCTTGAGTTATCATACGGAAACCATTTTACTATTTCGAGTCACTGTGACCTTGACCTTTGACCTAGTGACCTGAAAATCATTAGGGGTCATCTGCAAGTCACAATCAATGTACCTATGAAGTTTCATGATCCTAGGCCTAAGCATTCTTGAGTTATCATCCAGAAACCATTTTACTATTTCGAGTCTCTGTGACCTTGACCTTTGACCTAGTGACCTGAAAATCTATCGGGGTCATCTGCTAGTCATGATCAATGTACCTATGAAGTTTCATGATCCAAGGTCTAAGCATTCTTGAGTAATCATTTGGAAACCATTTTACTATTTTGAGTCACTGTGACCTTGACCTTTGACCTAGTGACCTTAAAATCAATAGGGGTCATCTGCCAGGCATGGTCAATGTACCTATGAAGTTTTATGATCCTAGGCCTAAGCGTTCTTGAGTAATCATCTGGAAACCATCTGGTGGACGGACCGACCAACAGACTGACCGACATTGGCAAAACAATATACCCCCTCTTCTTCAAAGGGGGTCATAAAAATACAAACACTTGCAGTAGATGAGCTTCTGTTTTGAGTAAAATAAATCACATGTCCCAAGATGATCTTTCCATTGATATTTTAATTACAATTAAAAATATTATTGCAAACAGAATACATGTTATAATCAGCATTCTACACATTGATCTTTCAGTCAGTCCTCCAATGACTTTTCAAAGATATGTTCAAGCGTCTGGCAAGATGAACAGACAAAAATGTTCAATAAGATTAGTGTCCATTAAATGAGCACTCAGGGGTTTTTTTTACTAAGAAAGTGACGCCGATATTCGGCGTCTTCCCCTACCAGAATTTTTCCCCTAAAAATACCATTTCCCCTCGAAAAAAAAAAAAAAATTCACCAAAATATAATATTTTACCCTCAAAGAAATATTTTTTTCTTTTGGGAAGTCTACACTTATGCAATTTGTACCATGTACAACGATCTCGCTCTCTCTCTGCCGACGAACACTCAAATCTGGGAATCCCAGTGATTCTATATATAGCTCTTAAATTACCTCATGGAAACCGGGCAACTAATCGTATTAATAATGTGACTATTTTACTGGATTCCGGTCTTGCGCGAGAAGGGTGTTTCGTAAATTAATTACCGGAAACCAGTCGAATTTTCATCCGGGTTATGTGAAAGCCAAAATATAAACGTTAAAACAGAAAAAAGTCTCACAATTGGCGTTCATACACGAACAAAATAAAACGTTCGGACTCTGAAAATATTAATTGCGTTGACGCATTTTTTAAGAATGAATCATCAAAACCGTTGAAACCCAGCAGGATTCGGAGGTACATGTAATCAACATTGATTAATACTGTCGGATTATTTGAAAGTGAAAGTAGACAATCGGCAGCTGCCGCACCTTTCCCTTCCAATACTGTAGCAGATCTAGATCGTCAACCCATTCATCATGAAATTTAAATCATAATATTGACATCGTTCCCCGGCCCCAGTTGAAAACATTTCCCATTATTAGATCTACACCTGCAACTTTATTTAGGACTTTGACTCTAATATCACACTTGTTCATGTGTTTAAGAACAAAAAGGTCAGAGACATGCCTCTCTTTCTAAAAAAAAACTGAAGTCTGTAGATGAGTTATAGACATTCAAATGAACAGTTTTTATTTTTTTCCCCAAATATGTCTCTTTCGCGCTCGATTTTCCCCTTTTACCCAGCGTCCAGCGTCTTCCCCTTTTTCTAAAAAAACCCCTGGCACTAAAGGCAGATAAACCTACACTGTGTTGATTGAGAGTCAATCTGTACCTTTTTGGACACATTAATTTAGTTTAAAAACAAACAAAAAATGCACTCAGCCATTTAGCCAACTTCCGGTAGTTTGGAATTTTCACTCAATCTTTGCGCATCCCTCAGTGGACATCCCGATGTAAATTACACCCCAAAACAGAATTTGTGCATTCATTTTATAAATGTTGGAAGATCCTCAGATGTCCTATCTAAGCTGTTTTCTAATACACATCCCGAACAAATCTAAACCTCATCATTTACTCCGCCAACGAGCAACTGCATGCCATGAATTTGTAAGCATGAGGCCATTATTGATTTTTGTTAAAATGCAACACAAAACGTTAACCTTAATTTAAAAGAGGGAGGAGGACTTCTACTCAAGTTTTGATACGAAAACCAATACTTCCACGTCCCACGTTAATATTAAATATTAACAGTGCCTCATGCTTTAAGTAATTCAGGCATGTTCAATGGGAATTCTCCCATCCAAAAAATCTGCTTAGTATATGCACTTGTGTAAAATGGCGGATGTTTGTGTTTATGACATTCTTTAACACATTCACTGTCACTTTTGGCCAAATTTTGGTTTTGAAAAAAAAGTTATTATTCTGGATTATCAGGTAATGCCACTAATGGATTGAGTAGTTATACTGGATTATCAGGTAATGCCACTAATGGATTGAGTAGTTATACTGGATTATCAGGTAATGCCACTAATGGATTGAGTAATTATACTGGATTATCAGGTAATGCCACTAATGGATTGAGTAGTTATACTGGATTATCAGGTAATGCCACTAATGGATTGAGTAATTATACTGGATTATCAGGTAATGCCACTAATGGATTGAGTAGTTATACTGGATTATCAGGTAATGCCACTAATGGATTGAGTAATTATACTGGATTATCAGGTAATGCCACTAATGGATTGAGTAGTTATACTGGATTATCAGGTAATGCCACTAATGGATTGAGTAGTTATACTGGATTATCAGGTAATGCCACTAATGGATTGAGTAATTATACTGGATTATCAGGTAATGCCACTAATGGATTGAGTATTTATACTGGATTATCAGGTAATGCCACTAATGGATTGAGTAATTATACTGGATTATCAGGTAATGCCACTAATGGATTGAGTAGTTATACTGGATTATCAGGTAATGCCACTAATGGATTGAGTAATTATACTGGATTATCAGGTAATGCCACTAATGGATTGAGTAATTATACTGGATTATCAGGTAATGCCACTAATGGATTGAGTAGTTATACTGGATTATCAGGTAATGCCACTAATGGATTGAGTAATTATACTGGATTATCAGGTAATGCCACTAATGGATTGAGTAGTTATACTGGATTATCAGGTAATGCCACTAATGGATTGAGTAATTATACTGGATTATCAGGTAATGCCACTAATGGATTGAGTAGTTATACTGGATTATCAGGTAATGCCACTAATGGATTGAGTAATTATACTGGATTATCAGGTAATGCCACTAATGGATTGAGTAATTATACTGGATTATCAGGTAATGCCACTAATGGATTGAGTAATTATACTGGATTATCAGGTAATGCCACTAATGGATTGAGTTGAAACTTGTATGCATCCGGTGATCAACACAAAATACGCAAATAAAAGTGGGACTTTAAACCATATGTCTGGGGCCTCAAAAATTTAAGCTGGAATTCAGGACTTCACATTTATGCAAGTTAGTATGCTCAGCCTACCAACAAGTTAGCTGTCAAGTGGCTTAGGTTGAAGACTGATATGAAAGGTCAAAAGAAATACACATACACATGAACTTGACAATTATTCTTTACAAAATGTCTCAATAAAACGTATTTACCTGCAATAATACACTTACAATTTATTTTATTTTATTTATTTATAAAATACCATACCCTTTTACATCTATGTGTCAGTTTGACCTACTCTTTGTCCTGTGGACTCAATTATAAATCGGGATCCTTTAACAGTCTGCTTAACAAATTTAACTTCTAATATGATCCACCTACACAAGGAGTGCAAAGTTATTTCTGTAAAAGCTCTTTCCTTAAAATGTGTGCAGTTTTTCTTGACAGGAGACCAAAAAATCCTAAAATAAGTGTTTCCTAAACTAGTCATAACTAAATTAGCCACCAAGCTTGGAGAGCAACAAAGATGAACACAAGTTTGTTTCCATAAGGCTTTTATGATAAACGTTTGCTAGAAAATTTCAAGCAGTCCCACTTCATATCTGTTAAATTTTACTTAAAAGTGTAAATAAATAACTAAACAATATTTTTAACATTTTACCTTTGTTGCACTTGTTTTCCAACTAGCAACAAACTCTGACCACCTTTCTGCTTCAAGTTCACTGACCTGTTTTAAACATAAATAATGCACTCAGTCTTGAAGTGAAAGATTAGCAAAATTGCATACAAAATACCGGTACCTGTTACATACTACAAATACTTTTGAAAATAAACAAAATGAAACACCAAATAATATGTCCTTACAATGGACTTTCATGATTCACAGCATATTCCAGTTATGCGGTTGAATATATTAATGTCCTTTGTAATGACAACATAGTTGTGAGTTGTAAGAAAATGAATGAACCACATTTTTTTAAATAGATACAATCCAGTGCAACAAGCAAATTCCTTGAATTGATATCCCCTCGCCAATATACTTCTGGACACAAAAAGTTGTCTGGACGGATTGACAACGCCAACGTGCATCATCCTGTTATCCATATATATACTCCTACCAAGTTTCAATGAAATCCGTCACAGCACTTCCAAGATATAGCTCCGGACACACAAAAAAGCATTTTTTCAAGATACAAAGGGCAATAACTCCGTTATTATCCGATGGCGTACAGTGCCATTTGGTGTGCATCATCCTCTTATCCATATATATACTCATACCAAGTTTCAATGAAATCCGCCAAAAAACTTCCAAGATATGGCTCAGGACACGAAAATGCATTTTTTCAAGATACAAAGGGCCATAAATCCGTTTTTATCAGTTGGTGTACAATGCCATTTGGCGTGCATTATCCTCTTATCCATATATATACTCATGCCAAGTTTCAATGAAATCCGCCAAAGCACTTCCAAGATATGGCTCCCGACACAAAAGTGCCGGCCGGCTGGAAAGACGGACGGACAACACCAGAACAATATCCCTCCGCCTATGGCGGGGGATAATAAAAGCAGGTGAACATGTTGTCCATGCATGACACTCTGCTATCACTGTGAGGTTGAATGCCCTGGAGATATGTGTAGGAAGGCATACCGTCTGCTTGTTGATCATGAGAAGAAGGAAGTTGGCACACTGGCTCTGAAAGCAGACAGCCCACTTGTTAGCACCAGAACTAGAAAACGGGATTAGAAATTATAATTTCACACTCAATTTTTTTTAAGTTAATACACAAACATCAACAAGGCAGACTGCAAATCAAATACAGCTTGCAATATGTCACATATACTGATGCCACATAATATGATTGGACAGCTAGCAATGTGTCACAGTACTGATGCCACACACTATGATTGGACACAGCAACGTGTCACATATACTGATGCCACACAATATGATTGGACAGCTTGCAATGTGTCACAGTACTGATGCCACACACTATGATTGGACACAGCAACGTGTCACATATACTGATGCCACACAATATGATTGGACAGCTTGCAATGTGTCACAGTACTGATGCCACACAATATGATTGCACACAGCAATGTGTCACATATACTGATGCCACACAATATGATTGGACACAGCAATGTGTCACATATACTGATGCCACACAAGATGATTGGACACAGCAATGTGTCACAGTACTGATGCCACACAATATGATTGCACACAGCAATGTGTCACATATACTGATGCCACACAAGATGATTGGACACAGCAATGTGTCACATATACTGATGCCACACAAGATGATTGGACACAGCAATGTGTCACAGTACTGATGCCACACAATATGATTGGACAGCTTGAAATGTGTCACAGTACTGATGCCACACACTATGATTGGACACAGCAATGTGTCACATATACTGATGCCACACAATATGATTGGACACAAAAATGTGTCACAGATACTGATGCCACACAATATGCTGGGACAGCTTGCAATGTGTCACAGATACTGATGCCACACAATATGATTGGACACAGCAATGTGTCACAGATACTGATGCCACACAATATGATTGGACACAGCAATGTGTCACAGATACTGATGCCACATAATATGATTGGACACAGACAAAGTTATTATACATTCTACAGTGGACAAACAACAATGGCCATAATCAGTCAAAATGGTCACAGCCACAATTCATTTCTTAGTGTTCATCTACACATTAAGGCCTCTGAGCTTTGAAAAAATAAGCAAAATCTGCAAGGCAGTTAAAGAAATTGAAAACACAAAAATGTGGGACTACACGTATCTATGTAATAGAGAGAGAATAACAACAGAAAAGGGCCCCTTGCAAATACAAGCAGCAGCAAAAAAAATTGGGACAATATATTCATTATACAGTTGATAAACAGACTAGCTGCTACAGCTCTGTCTAAAGTAATCACATCCACAATTCCTTTCTTTAAAATCATCACACACATTAGAGTCATTGAACTGTTAAAAATTGGGCAAGATCCACCCAGCAGACAAAGAGGAGTTGAAAACAAGAGATGTGTTCGTCAGAAACACAATGCCCTCTATGGCCCCGCTTTGAAAAAAAAACACTATTTTTTTTACCTTTAACCTTGAAGGATGACCTTGACCTTGAACTTCCACCACTCAAAAAGTGCAGCTTCATGAGAACACCGCTTTAAAAAATTGAAAAAAAAATTGACCTTTAACCTTGAAGGATGACCTTGAACTTCCACCACTCAAAATGTGCAGCTTCATTAGAATGCAGCTTTGAAATAAACAAATAATAATTTGACCTTTGACCTTGAAGGATGACCTTGACCTTGAACTTCCACCACTCAAAATGTGCAGCTTTATGAGAACACCGCTTTGAATTTTTTTTTACCTTGAAGGATGACCTTGACCTTCTACCACTCAAAATGTGCAGCTTCATGAGAATGCCGCTTTGAATTATTTTTTTTGACCTTTGACCTTGAAGGATGACCTTGACCTTGAACTTCCACCACTCAAAATGTGCAGCTCCATGAGATACACATGCATGCCAAATATCAAGTTGCTATCTTCAATACTAAAAAAAGTTATGGCCAATGTTAAAGTTTTCGGACGGACAGACGCCATATATTTGACATTTGACCTTGAAGGATGACCTTGACCTTCACCTTTCACCTTTCAAAATGTTCAGCTCCAAGAGATACACATGCATGCCAAATATCAAGTTGCTATCTTCAATAGTGAAAATGTTATGGCCAATGTTCAAGTTTTCTGAGGGACAGACAGACGCTAGATATTAGACATTTGACCTTGAAGGAGGACCTTGACCTTCACCACTCAAAATGTGCAGCTCTGTGAGATGCACATGCATGCCAAATATCAAGTTGCTATCTTCCATATGGGAAAAGTTATGGCCAATGTTAAAGTTTTCGGACGGACAGACGCCATATATTTGACATTTGACCTTGAAGGATGACCTTGACCTTCACCTTTCACCACTCAAAATGTTCAGCTGCATGCGATACACATGCATGCCAAATATAAAGTTGCTATCTTCAATACTAAAAAAAGTTATGGCCAATGTTAAAGTTTTCGGACGGACAGACGCCATATATTTGACATTTGACCTTGAAGGATGACCTTGACCTTCACCTTTCACCTTTCAAAATGTTCAGCTCCAAGAGATACACATGCATGCCAAATATCAAGTTGCTATCTTCAATAGTGAAAAAGTTATGGCCAATGTTCAAGTTTTCTGAGGGACAGACAGACGCTAGATATTAGACATTTGACCTTGAAGGATGACCTTGACCTTCACCACTCAAAATGTGCAGCTCTGTGAGATGCACATGCATGCCAAATATCAAGTTGCTATCTTCCATATGGGAAAAGTTATGGCCAATGTTAAAGTTTTCGGACGGACAGGAGCCATATATTTGACATTTGACCTTGAAGGATGACCTTGACCTTCACCTTTCACCACTCAAAATGTTCAGCTGCAAGCGATACACATGCATGCCAAATATAAAGTTGCTATCTTCAATAGTGAAAAAGTTATGGCCAATGTTACATTTTTTTTCGGACTGACGGACGGACTGACTGACATACTGACGGACAGTTCAACTGCTATATGCCACCCTACCGGGGGCATAAAAAGAGCTTTGGAACATTCAAACATATGCATGAATATTATGACAAAAGAAATGCTGTGGGGCATAATAAAAACAAATTTTAAAAGATTATAACAATATAAATATTTCTAATAAGCACAAGGTTGTGTGTACCTTCATGAATACTTTACAGTCCTGTGACTCGAGAGTAGCCAGGATGTTTTTAGTCAGAGGCCAAAACAGCTTCTGGAACATCACACAGGATATACAAGTATTAAGGCAAGACTTTCAACATCACGATACATGCAGTCTTTCATTTGAATGAAATGTACAACTAATATCAGGACCTTGATTTATTTATCAGGGTGCTTGTTGCAGTCATCAAATCAAACACATTTGGTATGTTTTTCCATAAACATGGTCTTTTAAAATAACAAAAAAAGCTTAATTCCATAAACATATTAATTTTATTATGACATTCTTAATATTCAAAGGCTGTACCAACATTAGGTGCTTGCTACATGTGACTCTTAGTAAAGTGTTACTTTACAGAAAATGCATTTACAATTTAAACATGAACACAACAATTAATTATCCCTATTGATAACATCTTAATACACAGTGATATTTTATAAAGAAACTGTTCATGTTCTGCATGTGAAAAATGTAGTAGAAAAAACTACAAATGACAGACTAATAGTGCAAATGGAAGGAAGTTTTAGCCAACTGATGTATGATGAGACAGTGATACACTAGCAGCTGCCAGGCCTAGGACTCACAGTGAACCTCTGTAGCAGCGTGTGGAGCAGGGGAGCAGGGCAGTGGGCCTTCTTGCTGTTCAGCAGAGCAAACACTGCATCTCTCACCATAGAAACCACCTGATCAATCCCTCTCACAGTACTCTGTAACACGCAACATGCAGTCAATCCAAGTGGCATTTCTAAAACAGGCAATTTAAGCACCTCTTTGCCCGGAAATACACCCTAAATGTCTCAACATAATCAACATATTTGGATTACTGAACAACAAAACAAAAATATGTAAGTACATGTAAATGAGATAAGTTGTCTCATTAAAAAATCACATATGTCACAGCTGAAGTTTGACATAAGTATAATTAAGGGTAAGAAGTTCAGCAATATCATCATAACTTACAGGAGTATTCTGGGCAGCAGTTGCCCTAGTCTTGAGAGGTGAGACACTGGGCTGCTGTAGTATGGTCTTGATCACCAGGATACAGCACTTGGTCACATCCGTTACCAGGTCCGGCAATGAAACTGCAACAACAGCACGCTCAAAAGTGGCAATAGGACTCTGCACTTACTCATTTAGGTAAACCAGTTATATAATACAACACCGTGTTTGTGAAACGCAGTGCCCCTAGCTGCCCTTTAAAATTGCACAGCAGCTACTTTACAGAAAATTGTTAAATCTAAGGCCCGAAACTTAGTCAAAAATCAATAAACCAGAACCACACTCCAAAAATCAGGGCAATATCTGCAAGCATAAAGAAAAAAAATCTGGAAAACTGTTATAGAGAAAATAAATAAGTCCAAGGCCCGAAACTTCACCCAAAATCAATGGACTGGAACAAAACTAGCACCTGATTTGTAAGTCATGCAGGTAGATATATACACTAAAAATCAGGTTAATATTTCGAAGCGTTTCAGAAAAAAAGGTGATAACTATTATTCTAGAGAGAAAAAATATGTCTTAGGCCCATAACATCGCAAAAAAATATGTCTAAGGCCCATAACATGGCAAAAAATAGGTCTAAGGCCCTTAACATTGCAAAAAATATGTCTAAGGTCCATAACATCGCAAAAAAATATGTCTTAGGCCCATAACATCGCAAAAAATATGTCTTAGGCCCATAACATCGCAAAAAATATGTCTTAGGCCCATAACATCGCAAAAAATTATGTCTTAGGCCCATAACATCGCAAAAAATATGTCTTAGGCCCATAACATCGCAAAAAATATGTCTTAGGCCCATTACATCGCAAAAAATCAATTAACCATACTGAAACTCTTCCATGATCTGTCAGTCATGAAGGCAGACTTACATACCAAAAATCAGGTAAATATCTGAAAGCGTTTAGGAAAATAAATCCTAAAACAGAATACAGCATCAACAGCCAGGTGCATAAAAAAGCAGTCAAGATGTACACTGAACACTTAGTATGTTGTATATACAAGTGATTGGAATAAGGGATTTCTATCATGGCATCACTATAATTGAATTAAATTTCCATAACAAAAACCATCTTATTTGTTAAACAATACTGTTTAAACTAATGTAATTTTCAGGAAAACAGAATTTAAACAACAATAACCAAGAAATTTGTATGACTTGAAAAGAGTATTTTGCACATACATCTATACAAAAGTGATCCCTTATCTAATCAGGCTCACAGATAAATCCATACCTTTAGCAGCAAACTGTATAAGGAGCTGTAACACTTCCAGCAGCCTGTCTGAACTGCTGCCTTCCTCAGGCTCCAACTGAAACACACAACACAGCTGACTGAGTTGCACCATAATGCAGCAGTCTCTACTCACATTGAAGGAACAGCAGTAGTAGAACATTTCAAAACCATGGCTGAACTATGCTATGGACAACATGTGTCATAGAAAACTAGCTGGTGAAATGATGTGTTCAATTTAATATGCAAGTTGAAACAATGCTGTCTTGAGTAGCAACTGGCTCTTTGGGTTCATGAACCAATGGTTAATGTCAGCCCAGGGACGCTTGAATCCACACATACAAGATCTACCGTACCAGAACTGATCAATAGCTACTTTGATGTTAAGAAGTATTTCATTGATAATTACAATTTATCAAACAAAATACACACTTTCAACTGAAATGAAACTGGATTACAATCTGAACATCACCAAGAAACCCAGCAACAACACTGATAGAATGTGTCATTGCTCTTGGTAATGCGTT
This sequence comes from Dreissena polymorpha, assembly GCF_020536995.1. Classification (NCBI taxonomy): domain Eukaryota; kingdom Metazoa; phylum Mollusca; class Bivalvia; order Myida; family Dreissenidae; genus Dreissena; species Dreissena polymorpha. The sequence continues at coordinate 105,994,403 of NC_068355.1, read as the reverse complement.
TTTTTGTATTTTTAAGGGCTTTCGTTACAGTCATGCATTTATGGAATTAAGTGTGACAACTGGTGCAAACAGCTGCAGATTGCAGGTGCTGCTACTTGACTGTCACACATCCCACAAAATATCAGACATAAAAAGATGAGCTAAAAAAACAGAACATAGTCCTATTCGCGTTTCCAGTGCAATAAACCCCACAAATTATCCAGGCGCTAGATGTGTCTATTTTCAGACCTCTGAAAGCATGGTATATCAAAATGCTCTTTGAATATGTGCAAAAACATTGGGGAAAAAAATTACAAAATTTAAAATTTGTAAAATCATATGCAAGACTTACCGTCCAACATACAGTAAGTATTCCGGAAAACAGGCATTTATCCAATCCCGAATTAATTCCATTAAAAAGTTTTTCTCATGTGACATTTTAGTGAAAATAATCCACTGAGGGCAAGCAGCTGTAGAGAAATTTTTCAGATAAAAAGATAACATGATAAAGATAAGCATCAATGAAAACAACAGCTAGAGGCCATGTCAATGTCTTGCTTACTTTATGCCTAAACTTTTTGGGCCTACAAATCTGACATAGGACATACACACAAAAACTTTCAAAAACTGATAAAACTAAACTTGAGTATAGTATTCTGTGATTACCTTCTTGACTTTGCAGAGAAGCATGAGAGTGTTGTGTGCCCTATTGGCAAGAGTCTGCTCATCCTGGTTACGAATACCTCCCACCACACGGTCCACAAGGGGCAACACAATCATCTGAAATACAATACACATCAGCTCGGTCAGGCGGCTGCATTACACACACTGTGAATTGAATACATGAATATCAACACAAAACACCATTCTGATTGCATGAATAATTTGAAAATGATGCTACTTACTGTGAGCAGGGAGGGGGTAGGGTGATGCTTGATCAACATGTCCACCAAGTCTAGCACCCTACAAAACACAGAGAATCTCAAAATGGCACATTAGGGATAAAGCAAACATTTCATTGCAATCCTATTTGCAATTAAAACCTGTAGAATAATATGCTTCTCAGACACTTTTTTGGTAAGTTTGCTATTAAAGCTGTGTGACAACAAAGCTCATACGCCACAATGTCCAAGATAATGTTTACAAGAAATGATTATTGAATACCTCAGTATGTTCCTGTCAAGTGTTTTCCTAGTGTCTGCTTGAAGGTTTTGAAGGTTGCCATACCTGGTTTTGAAGGATGCCATACCTGGTTTTGAAAGTTGTCATACATGTTTGTGAAGGTTGTCATACCTGGTTGTGAAGGTTGCCATATCTGGTTTTGAAGGTTGCTATACCTGGTTGGGAAGGTTGTCATACCTGGTTTTGATGGTTGTTATACCTGGTTGTGAAGATTGCCATATCTGGTTTTGAAGGTTGCCATACCTGGTTTTGAAGGTTGCCATACCTGGTTGTGAAGGTTGCCATACCTGGTTTTGAAGGTTTTCATACATGGTTTTGAAAGTTGTCATACCTGGTTTTGAAGGTTGTCAAACCTGGTTGAGAAGGTTGCCATATCTGGTTTTGAAGGTTGCTATACCTGGTTGTGAAGGTTGCCATACCTGGTTTTTAACGATGTCATACCTGGTGGTGAAGATTGCCATATCTGGTTTAGAAGGTTGCCATATCTGGTTTAGAAGGTTGCCATACCTGGTTTTGAAGGTTGCCATATCTGGTTTTGAAGATTGTCATACCTGGTTTTGAAGGTTGTCATACCTGGTTGTGAAGATTGCCATATCTGGTTTTGAAGGTTGTCAAACCTGGTTGTGAAGATTGCCATATCTGGTTTTGAAGATTGCCATACCTGGTTTTGAAGGTTGCCATATCTGGTTCTGAAGGTTGTCATACCTGATTGTGAAGGTGAAGTGCAGGTTTCTGTACCTGATTTTGAAGGTGTGGAGCTGCCTCTGCTTGTCCTTGTCCACCTGTTTGCCCCTCTTCATGCTGCGGAAGGCAGCGGCCAGCATGGAGTCCAGCTGCATCATCTCTGAGTCTGAAACTTCTACATCCTCCTGAAGGCACACAACAACACCAATAAAGAGGTTAAACTAATAGAGACACTGTTTGAAGCTAAATAAAGATTGCTTATTTGAAGCATATAAGTCATTTGGCATAGCAAGCCCAGGGAAAGAACATTAATGCCATAAAATTATTGAAGGAGTTGCAACCATCATATTATATTCAAACCTAAAAATATTATTTGATTTTTTACTCTACCTGTTCTGAGTTGTCCTCCCCCTCAATGACTGCTGCCTCTCCGAGAGCTGCCTTCACATTGGCCTTCAACTCCTCTGGGACACTCAAACTCTCCTCCTCTACTCCAGAATCCTCCTCATCATCGCCATCCTCCTCCTCCTCTTCACTGCTGCTCCCCTCCTCCAGTTGCTGCTCACTGGTGTCCATGTCATCCTCCATGTCCGAGTCCATGCTCTCCTCCACCCCCACTACCCCGTCCTCACTGGTCAGGCTGCTCTGCTGCAGAGCCTGCAGGGAACACACAGATTTAGGTAGATTAAAATATTCTCATTCAAATCAATTATTGTTGCAGGGCTTTGTTTCCTTCTATAGAATGGCTTAGGAGATCCATTCCACAATTCTGGATTTTCACACCCACATTTCATATATCTATCATCGCCTGGTTGTCAAAGAAAAACTGTTGTTGTAAAATGCGAAAAATGGATTTTAGGCCCCAAAATGTTTAACAAATAACATAACACAATTCAAACATTTTTCTTTTACAGTTTTTCATTCCCGTTTTGAGAATTTTGTTTCCCACTCATGGTACCTGTTAGCTTGTTGTCACTGATTATAATTGTTAATAAATACAAATTTAAAGCGGTGAAGTAAAGTTAACTTGGCAAATTTACCACACTATTGAATAAGAAAACTAGAGCTTTGTCACAGATGTGACGTATACCCCCAGGTGCCGCATTGACACAGACTATTTTGCATGCTGTCTTCACAAAACAGAATCTTATTTATGGAGATTTTTAAGAATTATTATGCCATTATCATTTATGGCCATTTTTTACCTTTGAACTCAAAGTGTGACCTTGACCTTGGAGATGACAATATAATTATTTCGTGCGACACAACGTCCAATGATGATGAACAAATGATTTTAAAATCTCAAAATTAACTACATAGTTATGGCCCAGACAAGCTCATTTATGGCCATTTTTGACCTTTAAACTCAGTGTGACCTTGACCTTGGAGATAGACATAATTCCTTTGCACAACACATCGTCCAATGATGAAAAACAAATGTGCCAAATGATTTGAAAATCTCACAATTAACGACATAATTATGGCCCGGACAAGCTCATTTATTGCCATTTTTTACATTTGAACTCAAAGTCTGACCCTGACCTTGGAGATATCAACGTAATTCTTTTGCGCGACACACCGTCCAATTATGGTGACCAAATGTGCCAAATAATTTTAAAATCTCACAATAAATGACAAAGTTATGGCCCAAACAAGCTCATTTATGGCCATTTTTGACCTTTGAACTCAAAGTGTGACCTTGACCTTTGAGATATCTATGTAATTCTTTTGCATGACACACCGTCCAATGATGGTTAAGTAATGTGCCAAATGATTTTAAAATCTCACGATGAACAACATAGTTATTGCCTGGACAAGATTTCGGGACAGACCGACAAAGTGACTCCTATATACAATGTATACAATGTATACAATGTACCTGTATACAATGGTAATGGGGGTATAATAACAAAACTCAAGATTCTATTTTAAATAAGAGATGAGTATGTCCGAAACACAATGCCCCCTATTGCGCCGCTTTGAAATAAAATTTCAATATATCATTTGGTAGGTTTAGAAATTATCTCCCTTTTAAAGCAATCACGCTTGGTCCATTCTGTCAAGCCATCTGTTTGAGGAACTCGCAATTGAAAACATCACGTATCCAGTTGTTGAAAATATAAGCAATGGACTGTTTCATGCCACATTTTTTAGTTAATGCAAACAGATTTTGTTTGTTTAACTTTACATGAAGACTAATTTATAAGGTGAATTATAATACATGAACTATTTTTGATTACTGTGAAACCATTTATTTTCGACAGCAAAAATTTTCGTCATTTTTATAAAAATGACGATTTCGTCAGCACTTAAATTCGCCGAATTCTGATTTTGAATTAAAAAAAAATGCGTCAGTCAATATCCGATTTGTGTGTAATACATATTCGCGATCAATCGCAGCTGCGAAAAATCGTGGTACGAATGCAGGAATTACACACTTGAGAATCACTGCAGGAGGTGGGGCCTGTTTGTCACATGCCAATTAACTAGTCTTTTGTTATCAAGGGACAGTTATGGACCCTCTTAATGTATGCCATTCACACGTTCTTTGTTATGATTAAAGGACAAGTGGGATCGAATAACCGTTAACGAGTGTTTGTAACAACGAAGCCAATTGCCAATTAGTCTTATTCTATTAATTGCCATACTAAAATATTCTTTATTGATTTGTGATAAATACGCATGTTGATCACACATCGTCATCTTTTCATTTGGTTTATTGTCTTTCATCGGCATTTGCTGCGTGGTGGCTAATATGCTACACCCCTGAACACACAATGCACCTAATGGGTAATAAAGTTAAAAACAATTAGCGCTAATTCATTACCATTCTACATAAACGAAGTCAACGCATTCAATACAGCTGTACTGCACATGCGTTTTAAAGAAGTGTAACGTGTCAGTTAAGTACCTTGTGTAATCTACATCCCTTTGTGTCAAAACCGGATTAATCTTGATTACGAAACAGCAGTGAATGTGTGCATGGATTATGTTGGAATTTAATGCCTCATGTTTACGGTAAAGTTTTAAAATATTGTTCAACTTAGTGTTTGTTTTTGTTCAAACATAGAGCATGATTGTTCGTTAGGATCTTAAATTCGCCGAACAGTCGACTGACGAAATTTATGAAAATTAATGCCTGACGATTAATAATGGTTTCACAGTAGTTGATTATGTCAATTATCTATCAATCATATGTGACATTTTCCTAGTAGAAGTATATCTTACAATTGTTTCAATTAAAATAACATTGTTTGAAACTTTTACAGAATATTTATTAAGCGTGCAATAGTTACAATTGTTTATAAACAATGTACATGTATGTATGTGTTAAATTTATATTTGTTTACAAGTGTTGTTGATGTTCAAGCAGCAGACAAAAACATTTGCTGTTACTGTGCCACACCAGAGGCAACAGAAAGAGACACAGAATCTCTTGAAAAATTTCATGTGGTTCTTCCACAGTGTTTTTTTCACCTATAGGGGAATGGTGGCGGGGCCTGTCCAAAGGGGAAAAACACGTCGTTTTTTTTGGAAAAGGGGAAAATTAAGAAGTCATTCTTTTATATGTAATGATATTTATAATATGAATACACATGTATGTATGAATGTAATATTCACAGCTGAATGTCTCTGTTCTTTTTCTAAAATATATATCAATGATTTGTTCAACATTAGTTTCAGTCAGTTCAGCCGTCATGCTCAGTATCAGTTTTCCAAGCCAATTAGAGTCTAATTGGGATTTTTTAAATGAATAAAATGGCAAATTTGAGCATTTTTTATCAATAAAATGGGCCAAATTTGAATGTTTTTATCAACAAATATTGACACATTATCGATACATCAGGCCTTTTCTTGGCCATTTCGGAAAAAAATTAATTCGTGAAGTCCACTGACTTGGGAAAACCTAATTTAATATAACTCTTTATAATAATTTTCTTTTGGAGGGGATTTAAAAAAAAAAATGGGGGAAAATATATACTATTTTTGGAGGGGAATGGGGCCGAATATCCGCCCCATTATTGCCATAAAAAAAACACTGTTCCATGATGTCAACATTGTAAAAAGACAAAACCAGTAATTAAACGCCGACCCCAAAAATGAACAGAACATTTGTGTGTGTGTACCCCGACAGATATAGATACACTGATATTTCTCATTGCCATTATGTTTCTTCTGACTACAGGCATATTAAAAATAAATAGTTTATTCTCATGTCTTTTCAGCATATATGTTTTAGCTCACCTGTCACAGAGTGACAAGGTGAGCTTTTGTGATTGTCTTTTGTCCGTCTGTCTGTTAACTTTCTGTAAAGAACATCTCCTAAACCACTCAGTGGTCTAATTTTGAATTATTTTCACACAAATATTCCTTGGATGTCTCTCTACCAAAATTAATAAAAGAATTCTGAATTTCTATTCTATGCAGAAAAATCTTTACCAATTTTTTGAGCCAGAAGACTTAGAGCTTTATTTGCTATTGTCAAGAGTTCAATGTCAGAAAAAAACAAGAGCTGTCAGAGGACAGTGCGCTCGACTATTTGAGTGCTTGACAGTATAACGTAAGACATCATGGAGTGGGGGGAGGGGGGGGGGGGGATAATGTGGGTGTGTGATCATTTAATAGATTATCTTTCAAAAATAAGAAAACAAAAATTAACAGATGATCTTTCAACCATAAGGAAAAAATATATTTCCTTTTTTTTTGGGGGGGGGGGGGGGGGGGGGGGCTTGGGAGGGGGGGGGGGGGGGGGTCTGGTGGGGGGGGGGCGTGGGGGTTAGTTTGAGTGGAGTGCATTATGGTATGTCAGGAAAGTGTGGTTTTGTCAAACTTTAACATAGATTTATCAATAATATGCATATTCTAAGTATAAAAGGGGCAATAATTCTGTCAAAATGCTTGATACAGTTGTCTGCTCTTGTTTATAGGTTGGGGTCATAATGGTAAACAAGTATGCAAAATATGAAAGCAATATGTCAAGGGACACAGGATATATTTGGGGTAGTATGAAAACTTTAACATAGATTTATCAATAATATGCATATTCTTAGTACAAAAGGGGCCATAATTCTGTCAAAATGCTTGATACAGTTGTCTGCTCTTGTTTATAGGTTGGGGTCATGATGGTTAAAAAGTATGAAAAATATGAAAGCAATATGTCAAGAGACATTGAAAATAGTTGGGGTAGTATGCAAACTTTAACATTTGCTGCATATTCTAAGTGGAAAAGGGGCCATAATTATGACAAAATGCTTGATAGAGTACTAGTACGAAAACTTTAACATTTGCACGCTAACGCTAACGCAGACGCTTACGCCGACGCTGGGGTGAGTAGGATAGCTCGACTATATATATTTTATATATAATAGACGAGCTAATATTTACTATAAAAAAAAAATCCCTACCTACATGCCCACCCAAATTTACCTGGGTCAGGTTATGCCAAACAAACAATTTTTTCAGGATAACCTAATATGACCAAACTTTAACCAAGGTTAAAGTTTTAGGACACACACAATGAATTAATGACAGACAGGCCGAAAACAATATGCCCACGATCTTTCGATCCGAGGGCATAAAAAGATATATAACAAGAGCTGTCAGAGGACAGGGCGCTCGACTATTCGAGTGCTTGACAGTATAACGTAAGCCATCATGGGGAAATTGTTCATATTCGATAATTTATTAGACAATCTTTCAAAAATAACAAAAGGAAAAAAACAAGAGATGTGTTTGTCAGAAACACAATGCCCCCTATTGCGCTGCTTTGAAGCCATAAATTTGACCTTTGACCTTGAAGGATTACCTTGACCTTTCACCACTCAAAATTTGCAGCTCTATGATATACACATGCATGCCAAATATCAAGTTGCTATCTTCAATATTGCAAAAGTTATAGAGAAGGTTAAAGTTTTGGTTAAAGTTTTTGAACTTGTTTTTTTTACCTTTGACCTTGAAGAGTGACCTTGACCTTTCACCACTCAAAATGTGCAGCTCCATGAGATATACATGCATGCCAAATATCAAGTTGCTATCTTGAATATTGCAAAAGTTATGACCAAGGTTTAAGTTATGGGACACACACACACATACAATGACAGACAGCCCAAAAACAATATACCCCCGATCTTTCGTTCTGGGGGCATATAAATTTATATTTATTTTTTTTTGGGGGGGGGAGGGGGTGAGAGGGGGGTATAATGAGGGGTATGTTAATTTATTAATGATGTTTAAAAAAAAATTGGGGGTGAGAGGGGGGTATAATGTGGGGGTGGTAATTTATTAGATGCTTATAAGATGATGTTTAAAAAAAATGGGGGGAGGGGGCGGGGAGGTTGGGGGGGGGGGGGGGTAAGGATTCTGGGTATGGGCATGGGGAATTGTTTGGGTGGAAACCATTGTGGTATTCAGGTAAGTGTTGTTTTATCAAAGTAATAATAAAATGTGATCATAAATTAAGAAGTTAAACAAGTATGCAACATATAAAAGCAATATGTCAAAGGATATAGGAAATATTTGGGGTAGTACGAAAACTTTAACATAGATTTATAAATTATATGCATATTCTAAGTATAAAAGGGGCAATAATTATGACAAAATGCTTGATAGAGTTGTCTGCTCTTGTTTATAGGTTGGGGTGATGTTGGTTAACAAGTATGCAAAATATGAAAGCAATGTGTCAAGGGACGATGAAAATAAATGGGGTAGTACGAAAACTTTAACATTTGCTGCATATTCTAAGTGGAAAAGGGGCCATAATTATGACAAAATGCTTGATAGTTGTCTGCTCTTGTTTATAGGTTGGGGTCATGCTGGTAAACAAGTATGCAAAATATGAAAGCAATATGTCAAAGTACGAAAACTTTAACATTTGCACTCTAACGCAGACGCTAACGCTTAAGCAGACGCTCACGCCGACGCCATGGTGAGTAGGATAGCTCCACTATATATATTTCATATATAATAGTCGAGCTATTAAAATCAGCACAGGCTGGGATCAACCCTTTAATCAAATTTGGAATCACTTTTATGAATCAAAGTCACTTTCAAAGAATTCACTTAACAAAAGAGTTAATGGACTGAAGTATAAGGAAGATGAAATTGAAATCATATAAGTAATGCATTGATGGCCGAGAAGTGAAACAAGTGCAACAATATAGCCTATTAATTATTTTTATCCCTTTACAACTATATACTGTTTAAAGTATGATCCATTCGTTTAAAAAAAGATGTAAACACATTTTACTAAATGCACAAGAGGTTAAAATATTATCAATATTTATGATTTTTCAAGAATCCTATGTATACAGTATGCAAAATGGCAAAATTGTTGATGACAACTGTTTAAAACAATGAAAAATATAGGGCATTTCTTGCAAAAGTACTGTAATAAAATGTATGCCTTATATTTCAAACCAAGTGACAGCATACAGACTAAATATTTAGTGTTGCACCAATCAAGTGGCACAAGCCCACTCCACAAAAATAGTGATACAAGCCCTGTATAAGGCATACAAAATAGCTCATTTGTCATATCATTATGCCTTTCCGAAAACCCAATCTACATAAGTTTTTCAAGAAACTGCAAAACTCATTCAAAACAAAGACCTAAGAGACATTGCAAAATGTAAAGCTCTGATCTGAACAAACAGGACCTAAGAGACATTGCAAATTGTAAAGCTCTGATCTGAACAAACAGGAGTTTTGTGGCTATACATATTGTCTGAATTTTTTAGGACAAAAAAATTGAAACTTAATTAGTTACTAAGATCTGTTCTCATTCAGTCTTACCTCGACTATGAGCTGCAGTGCCTGTGGGGTGACATGCTCTGCCAGGGTTGCCATGACGATGTTAGCTACACTACGGGACATGGCTGATCCCTTGAACATCAGACTCAGCAGCAGCTCTGTGACCACCTCTATCCAGGCGGGGCCGTCTGCAACACACAGTAACAGCTATACCTGCACTGCATATACATAAGAAATACATATGCAAAATAGTTGTATTGTCACAAATATAATTCGTTTACTTGACAAATAGATGGAGACGCATTTTCAGGAAGTCATGTAGGTAGACTCACATTCCAAAACTCAGCTCAATATATTTAAGCATTATGTAAAAAACTCCAGAAAACGAAATGCCGTACGGACAGACAGTGCCATTGCTATATGCCACCCTACTGCAGACATTCCCAAAAGTATTTAAAGTCCACAGGACATTTGGTCCTGTGGACTTAAAAAACTTGCAGGACCGGATTGGGATTCATAGGACCAAAACATCACTTAAACAAAACAAACTAGAGCTTTGTCACAGACGTGACGAACATGCCGCATTGACACATAATATTTTGAATGTCGTCTTCACAAAAAACAGCGGACACCATGCTCAATTTTTAAAACACACTACATGACCCCTTGACCTATTTTTTGACCCAGAAAGGCCCATGTTCTAACTTGCCCTTCAGATCATCTCCATAAAACTTCTGACCAAGTTTGGTGAAGATCGGATGTAAACTACTTGAATTAGAGAGCGGACACCATGCTGAATGTAAAAAAACGCACTAAGTGACCCCGTGACCTAGTTTTAGGCCCGGAATGGCCCATGTTCAAACTTGTCCTAGAGATCATTTAGATAAAACTTGTGACCAAGTTTGGTGAGGATTGGATGAAAACTACTTGAATTAGAGAGCGGACAACATGGTGAGGTTTAAAATGCTGTTGTAGGTGTACTTAACTCATGGTCTTCGAAATCGGACAAAGTTATGACGCTGATGCGTCCCCTTACACTCAAATGTTTGGAATTCAATATTTTAATCCGAGCATCCCACGTTCCAGGTACAAAAAACACAATATGTAACACACTATCTCGATTTCAGATGGCAAAATTCAGAAATTTGGCATCGGAAGCAGACGAGGAACCACAGAGGGTACCCCGAGAACCTCTGGAATATCTTCAAGACAGAGCAATCTCTTTAATGAGAGTCGATATCACAAAATACTAGCACAGCATACGAAACCGGTGTTCATGCCTTTAACGCATTTTGCGATCTTGACCATATATCCCAAATGCAACCAGTACCTGAACAGGTTATCTTATGGTTCATAGCATACTGTTTTGAGAAAGGCTTAGCAACCCGCACGGTCAAAACTTACTTGGCAGGAATTAACTATTGGCAACAAGTACAAGGCCAAAAATCGTTTTCCGAAGAATTTAGGCTAAGTTAGGTTATAGAAGGTTATTCTCGATCAATGGGTATAAACAAGGACAGAAGACGCCAGATCACATCCGAAATCCTCTTCAAAGTAATACAGCAATTGCCAAACGTATGCTACAACTCGTATGAGGCAACTCTATTTGCTGCGATATTTTCCCTTGCCTATTTTGGGCTATTTCATATAAGCGAGTTGGTATCACCTAAACGACCAGAAATTTATAACCAAATCAGAACGTCCGACGTTGAATTGTCGTTAGACCAGTCATACATCTCAATCCGCATCGCCAAGTAAAAAACTCTTCAACACAACGCGGCGGTCACACTCAAAATTCCCAAATCAGCGGAATCAATATGTCCTGTCCAGAGAATCTGGCTATGTCACTGGTAGGTCCTGCAGCATTTTGTCATAAAGGGGGTATGCCAGTTACCAGACAGCAGGTTAACACGGTACTAGCAAAATGCCTCTGCCGTACTGAATTCGGCAACGCTTTCTTTAACACTCATAGCTTTAGAATTGGGCGCGCAACGGATCTGGCAAGGAAAGGAGTTCCTCCCAAAGTCATCGCCAAACTTGGGAGATGGACTTCAGACACATACTAAAAGTACATTAGATCATAACCCTTAAGAGTTATTTAGGGCACAGCAGCTAACAGCTGTGACGTCACTTGTGATCCATCCCAGACGGTCGCGCCCATAACGAGCTGTCAAAACCAGTATAAAACGCAGAGAGGTAACTCTGTATTTGGCGTTACCGTTCCTGTAATTTGGATTCAGGGATTGGCTCCCTTTAATTTTATTATAAGTGAATGAGGATTCTTATGTTTATTTAATACTCTAGTCTCTTATAACTCAATACTTCCTAGTGGCAGCTTTTAGTAGTATGCTTATGCTTTATTGTATGTTGTGATTGTATATATGCTGACAAGACTGTAATAAAGTAATGAACCTATATTCGCTAAATTGGGCTACAACATTATGATTTACAGTAATATAAGTGACACGTAGAAGACTTGTATTCGGATATACATGCTTATATAGTTTTATGCAGTTACACTGTGAGACCTTATAAATAACGTATACTTATATGAATAAACAATTGACCTTTGTTTTGTGTACACCCAAAATGTTATTTGCTATTGACAGAGGTATGGATTCTTGTGGACAGTATTCCTCAGCGGGCAGGAGCAAGAGCCAAAGATCGGTCGATGGAGAACCTGCGGCTGCCCACAAGCATCGCATGGTGGGGAATGGGCGGCCTGACATGTTCATCATTACGGAGGTCAATAGAAGCCAATGTGTTACTGTCCACACCGCCAAAGGTATTGGTATACCATCTGGGCGAAAATGATCTGTGCATCGACTCATGTACAAAGGAACGGAATAATATAAAGAGAGAAATTAAATATTTAAGGACAGCTTTCGCAGACACAGCAATACACTGTAACTCCAATATAACGCGGATGACGGGGTCCAAGCCACGCAACCGCGTTATAAACGGACAGCGTTATAAGTTTTGAGCTAATTTATTGCAGGGGGATATAAAAACAGGTAAAGTATAGCCTATAATATAGGTCCTGTGTATTGCCATGCTCTGTTGTCATCAGAAAATACTTGCATATAAACCGAATCGAACGATAACGTAATACATACCGCTTTTCTAATGTGCACATGCATCCGATAATCCAATATAATTACAACATCAATTACGAAAAAAATAATCTTTAACATTTATGACGAGAAATATGAGATTCATAAGCACATCCATATGCCAACGCCAATTTTCAGAAAAAGAGTACAGTGCATTATGGGACAGAGCTTTAATTGGGCGAGCGACTTTAAATTTAGATTGAATGCAATACGACACATGTACAAAGAAATGTTTTATTGCGTCATACGCGTCATGTAAAAATCGTGCTTTCCGTGGACTTTCTGATAAATGGCAAAAATTGAAGTGAATCTCTGTTAAGTATACTGCATTAGCACGTAAATAAATCGTTAGGATTATTTAATTTATTATTCGTACACGTACAGAAACAACAGAAACATTAAACATAAACAAAGATCTTTTTATTTATCAAGCATGTATAGCATATAATAAACGATAACACTGTCAAAGTTTATACAATACACGATACATACAAAACATTAACAGGTAATTCATCTATTCACTATGAAATGTGAAATATTCCGTCATCTTTCTCTGCTTGCACGAGTCTCTGGCTGCGCAGTATACTAGTTGTGCGCAGTATATTTCACAGCTGCTCCTTTCATATGGACAAACTGCAATCAAATCAAAGTAAAAATGTTTTAATCGTTTTGAATAACTTTAATTTGATAATTATTCCACTTGCACTTACCTTATTGAAAATAGCGCACTGAGCCGCTCTGATAGAGAATACATGTAATAAACACTGACTCGCAAGTTTTCACACCTTTATTGACCTTTATTGACATTACACAAGAGATTAACACCAGTTAGCTTTCTCGTGTCGTTTAACTTCTAATCGATTAAAATCGATTAAAATCGGTTAAACGGACGGATAAAGCAAGCAGGCTGTGATCGCCGCCATCTTTGAATTTTCTGAAAATACATGAAGATGCATAACATTGGTTTGAATCAGAAATGGAAGGTTGGAGAAAAAACGGGATCCAAGGACCCCCCGCGTTATATTGGACACAGCGTTATAACGGACCGCACTATATTGGAGTTACAGTGTAATCTCGGTGGACATCATTGACCGGATAAATTGGCGCTCTTCCCTCCCCAGGAAAATTATTACATCCAAACGTCGCCCGGTAAACAGGTTTGGTCGAGTGTGTGTGCAGTGGGCAAGCCGCAGCACCAGTATCACTGTGGACATTGATGCAAACATCCCGGGTTTTTTTCCTCCCGGATGGGGTGCACTTGTCACCAGTGGGGCTGGAGTTCTATCTAGACACCCTGCGGGATGCCATTATGCAATTTTTATAACCCTCAATATATAGGGCATAATCATTTGTAAACATTGCAATTTGTATCGACCAAGTGGCTAGTACTGGTTTGCTATCAGAATTTTGGGGAATAAATTGTTTCAATTTATTTGTGGCGTAAAATTCTGTGAGTGCAGGTTGTTGAATTTCTCAGTTCCACTCATTTTGGTAAATCAGTATTAATTTATAAATAAACAAGTATATTCTAGGGGTTTTGAGCTCTCCGCTGCCATTGTTTGGGGCTCCTTCGGGACAACACCGTAATGACGCAGTGGACTCACAACCCATCTCTTAACGTAAACATTAAAGCAAAAGGCTAACTGCACAGGGCGAGGCTTGGTTGGTTGGTTGCTTGCATGGTTGGTTGGTTACCCAGACTTGCAGGGGTCATGTAGATTTGATCTTTCCGGCACTACACCCTGTTGGTAAAGTTTGGTGGTTACTGGCACCGCATTAGGAGCCAGAGTGTAATTGAGTTTACCGGCGTGTGGTGTCATGGTTACTGGCAAATGGTATAACTGGTGAGATATATGGGTTATCGGTAAAGGTTGGTGTATGCCAGAGGGTTATATAGTGTAGCTGCCAGAGGGTTATATAGTGGGTCACTGGCACAGGTATACATACGCGGTAATGCTCCGTGCAAGTCAAAATTAGTAATCATCACGGCTAGGAAATTATTATTAAACACACCAAGTGCTCACAGGGTTTTGAGCCACATACTGCGGCCTTTAGGCCAATACTTATCACAGGCATTTGATAACTTTGACATACAATGATTTATTATATGTATGATTAGTTTCAACATAGGAATAAATACAATCCACGTATATTTTGGTTATTTATTGTATATCATAAAATAACTCAAATTTATTGACGTAATGATAATTTAAAAAACAAGACTATTGTCAAGCAATATAAGTCCCCTACCAGCTCCACCATTCTCAGAAATTCCCATATTTTCAGATTTAAAAAAAATATGTATTTGTTGCCATAGCAACCATCATTTTTGACGTAGGAACAAAATGAAATGACAAGCATTATGTCCATATTGCCATCTATCCATGTTCCAAGTTTCGTGAAAAATATTAAAAACTTTTAAAGTTATCGCAGGATCCAAAAAACCACCATTTTCAGCAGTATTTCTAGTCTATTTGTTGCCATAGCAACCAGAATTTTAGACATTGGAACAAAATGAAATGACATGCATAATGTCCATATTGCCATCTATCCATGTTGCAAGTTTAATGAAAAAATATTAAGAACTTTTAAAGTTATCGCAGGATCCAGAAAAGTGTGACAGACTCACAAACACACAGAGCAAAAACCATAAGTCCCCTCTGGTGAAACCGGTAGCGGACTAATTAATAAAAAATACAACACTGAACAATGAAAACAAACAAAACAACAACACACTCATAGTATTCTAAAGAAAACAAGGGCTGTTTGTAAAACATGCATGCCCCCCATATGGGCTGTCCGTTGTAGTGGCAGCCATTGTGTGAATACGTTTTTGTCAATGTGACCTTGACCTTTGACAGGCTGTCAAGTAACCTTTTTTCAAAAAGTAGGAAAAAATAGGAACTCCTTTTGCAAGAAAAGTAGGAAAAAAGTAGGAAAAAGTAGGAACTTTTCCCTCAAAAGTAGGAATACATAATACTAATTTTTTAGACACAGGTCCAGGAAACATAGCTTGAAACAGAGCAGGAGTGCCATCACATGTTCTGTATGGATACCCACTTGAAGCTACCTTAAGGGCCCAGAAGATTTTAGCCTTTTGTACCTGTTCCTTGTGTGATGGATGTACTTGCATACAGATAGATTTATCCCCACAACCCTGAGAGCTGCTTGGCTTTTGGGTACTTCCAAACAAACGCTTTTGTGAATTATCATGCATGTATTTCATGTTTTCCTTGTGTTTTTATCCATCTGCATGACTTATAAGTTGATTAGCACCAGAATTACTGCAAGATGGACTTCATTCAGACAGTACAATATCTTGCAAACTCATTGCCGGTATCTCTCTTGCACCATGATCCCAGTGTTGTTCCACTGTTGTCCAACTTCTCCATCCATGAAGGGTTAAACTTTGTTTTCCCACTAGGAATTTTAGCACTTATAGTGTATCTATGATAATTAAGTTTCAAGCAAAGCTACCCTGATAAAGAAGTATACATGTAATTAGATGCTGTTCATTTTGGTGTATCATCAAATAAGTGGTTAGAGGTCTTCTGTGTATCAATATAAAAATGGTAATTATATTGTGCATGTTATATCCTTAAGCAGAAGACCAAATTTATTTAGTGATACACCAACTTGTTGTACAAGATTAATACTAGTATATAAAGCAGTGTCAATGCTCTGCTACAGCTACATTGTGAAACCTTTAAATTGACAATAGGGTGCAGTTATAATGACTTAAGTTACATTCAAAATGACTGGTCATTGCAGAGCAGATTATGCAACTTGAGATGGGACCTAATCACCTGACATCTTTTATGACATCATTGATTGGGCAATGAAACAGTTGCACTACATTGTTTATTCCATTTTCAAATAATGGCTTTTACATTATTGATGACTTTGCGGGAGTGTAATAATGCCGTTTAATAATTTTAATACTTCGCTTTAACACCTTGAAGTTACCTCACTAGCTATGGCATCATTAGACAAGAATTGTGTTTGTCCGAAACACCGAAACACAATGACCACTATTGCGCAGCTTTGAAATAAAATTTCAATATATCATTTGGCAGGTTTAGAAATTATCTCCCTTTTAAAGCTTATTACTTGCCATGGATTGTATTTTTTAACTTTTGACCTTGAAGGATGACCTTCACCTTTTACCACTCAAAATGTGCAGCTTCATAAGCAGCGATTTTCCTTGTCCAATTGGGAAAAGTACCCGTACCGGTCCAATTGGGAAAAATCGAGTAGTGAAAACCTCAAAATTGGGAAAAATCGAGTCGTGAAAACCTCAAATTGGGAAATTGGTGTATTTGATTTTTTGCTCCCAAATACTTTAAAATTGATAACCAAGTGTTTTCAAGCTGTCAATATTATATAAACCTAGGTTCAAGCTATAGAGCTGCAAAGGGAAACTAACAAAATGTTGCTTTAAAAAAAAAAAAAAATTTTTTTTTTTACCTTTTATTGGGAATTTAAGGACAGCAATTGGGAAATTTGTATTTTTTTCGTAATTGGGAAAGTGCCGTTTACCGGTACTTTATAAAGAAGGAGGAAAATCGCTGATGAGATACACATGCATGCCAAATATCAAGTTGCTATCTTCAATATTGCAAAAGGTATGGCCCATATTAAAGTTTTCGGACGGACACACACACACAGACAGACAGACAGACAGACAAACGGTCTGACAGTACAACTGCAATATGCCACCCTACCGGGAGCATAAAAATGTATCAGGGCATTTAGGCTCTGTGCATTTATCTTTAATTACTTAACATGATGTACCTATGATATCAATAGAACATCATATCCGTTGTCATGTAATACAGAATTTATTACATTATATTTGTAAATGATGAAAACTTGGCAAAGCATCAGTTTTATCTTTTTTCCAATAACTTGTGTAATAAATTCCATATTACATAACCACTCATACAATACATATATCTCTATATCTCTAAATTCCAAACAGCAATATCATGTAAACATGCATAAGGTTTGGTCAAATTGTTTTCAATGGAAACAAAATAAAACTGGAATAAACAATGGGTTCCCTCAGCTCTTGCATCACTGGGAACTGTGTAAGGTAGTGAAGTCTGCAGTGTACAAATGCTAAGGAAGTAAACAAGGCACTATTGTTACTTAAAAAAAAAACTTGTCAATAATTTTAAAAGTTACATAAGAAATAAATATTTATGCTCCTGAAGAGGTGCTAGCAGACAGTCAGCATGGGTTGTCAGGTCTCATCTAGATGAATGCACATTAACAGGGATACAGTCATGCCATAGATTCATTCATCCTGCAAGTTTACTAAATAAACTCTTTAAAAAATAATAATTCTCCATTGAAAATGAAAAAGTAGGAATAGTAGGAAGATTTGGCAAAAAAATAGGAAAAAGTAGGATCCTTATGAAAAAGTAGGAAATAGTAGGAAAAAGTAGGAAAAAGTATGACCGCTTGACAGCCTGCTTTGACCTACTGACCTGAAAATCAATAGGGGTCATCTGTGAGTCACGATCAATGTACCTATGAAGTGTCATGATCCTAGGCAAAAGCGTTCTTGAGTTATCATCCGAAAATTATTTTACTATTTCGGATCACCGTGACCTTTGCCCTTGTGACCTCAAAATCAATAGGGGTCATCTGCAAGTCATGATCAATCTACCTGTGAAGTTTCATGATCCTAGGCATATGCGTTCTTGAGTTATCATCCGAAAACCATTTTACTTTTTCGGGTCACCGTGACCTTGACCTTTGACCTAGTGACCTCAAAATCAATAGGGGTCATCTGCGAGTCATGATCAATCTACCCATGAAGTTTCATGATCCTAGGCGTATGCATTCTTGAGTTATCATCCGGAAACCATTTTACTATTTCGGGTCACCGTGACCTTGACCTTTGACCTTAAAATCAATAGGGGTCATCTGCGAGTCATGATCAATCTACCCATGAAGTTTCATGATCCTAGGCGTATGCGTTCTTGAGTTATTCAAAAACCATTTTACTATTTCGGGTCAGCGTGACCTTGACCTTTGACCTAGTGACCTCAAAATCAATAGGGGTCATCTTTAGTCATGATCAATGTACCTATGAAGTTTCATGATCCTAGGCATAAGCGTTCTTGAGTTATCGTCTGACAACCACCTGGTGGACGGACCGACAGACCGACACACCGACCGACATGAGCAAAGCAATGTACCCCCTCTTCTTCGAAGGGGGGCATAAATATTTAAACCAAAATGTTAAAAACAATGCAATTATTCAATTGGAAATTCAACAAGATGCGTTTTTGAAACACAATGTCCCCCTATATGACGTTTGACCTTGAAGGATGACCTTGACCCTTCACCACTCGAAATGTGCAGCTCCATGAGATACACGTGCATTTCAAATATAAAATTGCTAGCTTCAATATTGCAGAAGTGACATTACATGAGCAATTTTGACCCATATATTTGAACTTGAAGGATGACCTTGACCTTTCACCACTCAAAATGTGCAGCTCCATGAGATACACATGCATGCCAAATATCAAGTTGCTATCTTCAATATTGCAAAAGTATTCATAAAATAAGCGATTTGGGCCACATATATTTGACCTCTGACCTTGAAGGATGACCTTGACCTTTCACCACTCAAATTGTGCAGCTCCATGAGATACACATGCATGCCAAATATCAAGTTGCTATCTTCAATATTTCAAAAGTATTCATAAAATAAGCGATTTGGGCCACATATATTTGACCTCTGACCTCAAATGATGACCTTGACCTTTCACCACTCAAAATGTGCAGCTCCATGAGATACACATGCATGCCAAATATCAAGTTGCTATCTTCAATATTGCAAAAGTATTAATAAAATGAGCGATTTTGGCCACATATATTTGACCTCTGACCTTGAAGGATGACCTTGACCTTTCACCACTCAAAATGTGCAGCTCCATGAGATACAAATGCATGCCAAATATCAAGTTGCTATATTCAATATAGCAAAAGTTATTGCAAAATGTTAAAGTTGGCGCAAACCAACCAACCAACAAACCAACAGACCAACCAACAGACAGGGCAAAAACAATATGTCCCCCACTACTATAGTGGGGGACATAAAAATTGTATACTGGAAGCCAATAATTATTGTTCTTAAAACAAGTGTTTTCAGATCAAATAGTTATTTGTGACAGTGAAGAATTTAAATAAACTATTTTTACAAAAAAATCACATTTATACTTGCTAGGAATCAAAGCAGTACCTAAAACAACAGAACATTTTTGGGATATCAATTACATCATTTAAAAGACGAAGTTTTTAAGCACAAAGCAATTATCGGAATTAAGAAAATTGCAATGACAAATGTTTCCAGGTCACAAAGGTTGCAACGGGTACCCGAAATATCCGATGATATCGGATCCAACTTCAGATTCGCGGGTACGGATCCACCCCTGGAACTTTCGGTTCCCGATATTTATTTTCATAGTCGTATGTAACCTAGCGCTGTTATCACAAGTTGTGTTTTTTATACAGACTGGTTCTGTTTAAAAGATAAATCATACGTGTAATAGTCAATATTTATTGACGAGTGACAGTCAAATAGCAGATCATTCGAGACCCTTCGGCTTTTATTGTATAAGAGTGTCATTGGATATTTTGTAATGAGCCCCGCAAGCAAAACTAATTCGAAATCATGGAGGATTTACACATTACAAATGCAATTCCTAATGGCAATAAGTAAGTTTTCAATCCTTATTGTCTTTCTGAGTTGTATTAAAAATCACGGTAGTGGATCCAGTGTGGCTTAAAGGTTATTCAGGTAAATTTTGCATAATTTCGCGACCTGTCAAATTGTGTTCCTGCATCATGTAATGTCTTAAAAGCTTCTTTCGTCATATACTAAGTTTAAATGCTATCTTGTGATGAAAGGAACCTCAGTTCCCAGTGAGAGAATCTTCTCCACGGCAGGAGACCTCGTCAGTGCTCATAGGGCTTGCCTGGACCCGCACAATGTTGATATGTTAATTTTGTGAAAACAAACATCAAACTGTATGAACAGTGAAAAGTGTATATTAACGAGCAAACTATTAAGTGAATAAACCTTAAGGTTTCGTTTTGTTTTGACATTGCTAAAATTTTAAACGAGAACTTTGTTATGTTTTTTGTTGATAAATGTTTAATGCTTTGTAGTCAAATTATACTTCTAAAACATTGATTTCTTTAATTTAGACATACAATTCTCTTTTTTTCTTCTGAGAAATCCGGATCCAAAAAACTGTAAGGAACCATATTTGAATTCGGATCCGAACAGATTTTTTGGAATTGTTGCAGCCCTTGTCGCGAAATTATGACAACTAAAAATTAAACTTCAAATGTCAATAAACTGTTTACAAAGATATATAAATCAATGAAAAAGCACTATGAAGCCAAATTTGATCCAGAATGAACTGTTAATACCCCAATTGCAACAATCTGAGTTGCAGACCGTGTTTTTGTTTAACCGTAAAAAACAGCTTTAAGCACAAAGGATGAAGTGTTCAGTGCTGTAAGCAGTAACATTTCATGAATATTAACCAAACAAATGCTTTTTTCAAGTTTTAATTCTTTGAAATAAATGCACTTAATCTCTTGAATTATTTGCCGGACATTCGGACTGGCAATATAATATTTTTAATCGGACCTGTCTTAAAAACGTCGGTCAGGTCCGACGGTGTGGCACTTTTGGGAATGTCTGCTACTGGCAAATAAAAATTAGTGGGAAAGCTCAAATGCTGGTTAATTTGTTTGTAAAGTTTCACCCTTCAAGCAGTAATTCATTTTGGATAACAGGTGACACAAGTTTAACAATTCAATTTTTTGTGTGTAGTAAAACAGGGTACAAATCTGGTTTTGACGGAAAAAAAACAAAGCAAAATATTAAGGTGCTCAAGTTCACCTGAAGGTCATTATGTTTCTTAGTTTCAGCCGTCTAGCAGTAATATGTTTTAAGTAACATGCAACACAAGTGAAAATTGTATTTATTTATTTTTATATAAAAAGGAGACTTTAATAGTTATGTCAAAAACCTGAAAACCAAATTATTAAGGTTCATATTCAGGTGAATATGTTTGCCCTCGAGTTATAGTTTTTTTTTAGAACATACAGAGTTGTATTTTTTTTTTTATAGGCTAATATCTCTGGTTATGTGCAATGTATACAAACCCAGGGTTCATACAGATTTTCTCCTATGAAATTCAAGCACTTTTTAAGCACTTTTCAAGGGAAAAAATCCAAATCCAAGCACTTTTTTAGTCCGACCTACTGAAAACTGTATATTATTCTGTGGACAATACTGACAATATTTTCGCTAAATTGGTCTCTTCTTGCCTAACATTCTATGTGAATTTCAACAGTCTGCACTACCCTGCTACAGTAACAACTGTTAAATCAAAAGTAAGATATTTCATTATGATATAGTAATTGACCAAGACATTACACATACCAAAAAAAACCGGTTATTTGTATTGAATATCATTATGTATTCTAAATGTTACTAACAGATATTCCAGTGGTATAATATAGCTGCTACAAAATGTTAAAGACAATTATGCATCTGATACAAATTAATTCTGAAGTAAAAATAGAAAACTACAAATGTACAGAATCTCGCAACGGCAATATAAAATGCCATGTATTATTTGAGGCTTGTAAAAATTATACTTATTAAGTAATTTTCTACAGCAGGTACACATGTACATGTAAAATCTGTTATAGATGCAATAGTGCACTGTATATGTTCAGACTGAGAGTCTGCACTCATTTAAACAGATTGCAGTTTCTTCACAGTATCATCTAATTTATTTGACAATCAGTCAAGTGAAACTTTTTTGTCTTTTTGTCTTTTGCAGTACAGTCAACTCGCCAATAGGGGGTCACACCAATAGGGGGTCACTATTGTGTATTTCATGAAAAAGTATAATCAAATCAAAAACAATTGTTGCATAGTGTGTCCCTTGGATAAATGTAAATTTTTACAAATTTGTGAAAAGATGCTCCAACTGTTGATTTGACAGGGGAGATAATGCTGTAAACAGTGATCCTTTATTGGCGATAGTGAGTGATTTTGTTTACGTCATTTCATTATAGGTAATGTTTATTTATTTTCAATGAAACCTTTTTAAAACTGAAATATGGTTAAATGACAGCGTTATAAACTGTTTAGTTTTTAGTTTTTGTGATCATATGATATTTTTCATTGTTGTACTTTCATTGGTCATTTTTGCAAAAAATCAGAAGTATACTGTGGCAAAATAATAATACAGAAAAATGATATAATAGCATTTATTTTTAAATCTTGTCATATATACACAAAAGCAAAAAGACCAAAATTTTAACGGAAATATTTAACGTTTTTTGGCATTTGATTCTCTATTGGCAAGTTGATAGTACATCTGAATTAACTGGGTTAACCGAATGAATTTGCTTCACAGACAAACTGCATTTTAGGTGGCTTTTCAACGCTGTTTCCCCCATACTGTCAATCTATACCTGTTCTGTGTTCTTTACAATATGCTTTGACTTTAGAATCAGCATTGTCAACAACCCAAGGGTACTTCAAAAGCCACCCTTTCTGAAAAATACACTTATTCGCTGGCATATTTCAACTTGTCAGCACCGTAATGGCATAATGCGTACAACAAAAACCAAAGTAGACCAATTGGCGGAAGATTAATAGTAGTTGCCTCCCTTACGTTCTAAAACATGTACCAACCCGTACCGATCCAGTACCTGCCCGTATGAATTAGATCGGAACCGTCATAAATCGTGAAAAAAACTAAGATTTCCGACTCACGGAAATTAAATATTTTTATCTGTTTTTCAAGCACTTTTCCAGCCAAATTCAAGCACTTTCTAAGCATTTTTCAAGGCCATGGCTGAAAATAAGCACTTTTAAGCACTCCAGATCGTTTTTAAGCACTTTTCAAGATAAACCTTGATTTTCAAGCACTTTTCAAGGTCTGTGCGAACCCTGAAACCAAACTATGGAGGTTCCTAAGTTCACATGTTGGTTGATATGTTTGCAATAGTATCATCCCCCTAGCAACAATACTTTTGAGTAACGCTTAACACAACAAGAGCTCTGTTCGTGAAACACAATTCCCCCTACTGTGCCGCTTTGAAGCCATATATTTACCTTTGACCTTGAAGGATGTCCTTGACCTTTCACCACTCAAAATGTGCAGCTCCATGAGATACGCATGCATGCCAAATATGGAGTTGCAATCTTTAATATTGCAAAATTTGACCTTTGACCTTGACCTTTAAGGATGATCTTGACCTTTCACCACTCAAAATGTGCAGCTCCATGAGATACACATGCATCCCAAATATGAAATTGCTATCTTCAATATTGCAAAATTTTGACCTTTGACCTTGACTTTAACATTTGACCACTCAAAATGTGCAGCTCCATGTGATATGCATGCATGCCAAATATCGAGTTGATATCTTTAATATTGCAAACTTTGACCTTGAAGGATGACCTTGACCTTTTACCACTCCAAATGTGCAGCTCTATGAGATACGCATGCATGCAAAATATCGAGTTGCTACCTTCAATATTGCAAAATTTGACCTTGAACCTTACCCTTGAAGGATGACCTTGACCTTTCACCACTCAAAATGTGCGGCTCCATGAGATACACATGCATGCCAAATATCAAGTTACTATCTTCAATATTGCAAAATTTGACCTTTGACCTTTCACCTTGAAGGATGACCTTGACCTTTCACCTTTCACCACTCAAAATGTGCAGCTTTGTGAGATACACATGCATGCCAAATATCAAGTTGCTATCTTCAATATTGCAAAAGTTATGGGCAATGTTAAAGTTTTCGGCCGGACGGACGGACGAATGGACGGACGGGCTCATGAATGATTCATTGTGTGTTTAATAATTTGTGGGACTATCAAAATCGTATCGTGGGTCTTTTCATTTTTGTTTCTAATGAATGATACATTGTGTGTTTTTCAGACTTCTGTGTCTATATCACTGCGTGTCTTTTCACCCAAATAAATTGTGGGATCATATTATGTCAAATAAAGAGTTACAACTCCACTGAAAAACTATGTATTTAACACAAACACCAACAAATGACACATATGTTAGATATGTTCAATAAAAACATATTGTATCAAATAACTGTCACGAATGCATACTTTTATAAATGTAAACTACCGGTAATACAATCAAGTATTTGCAATCTATGCTAGTGCTCTAAAGAAACAATAAAACACTTATTCTTTGAATGTAGAAAAGTTCAAGCATTGTAATCACTTTCCCCAAAAATTAAGCAAAAGGAATATTGACATAAGTTTCCTTTATCATATCAAAAATATTATAAATGAAATGATCCGCATTGTGCATCAAATTGCGCTTAACCACAACTAACTGGATTCACACATTAAAAATGGCAACATTTCATAATGTAATTTCTTCTCTTTCTCACTTTAGCCATACAAAATCACATAAAGCATCGCTAACCAAGACCATGGTTACCCACCAATTTAACATACATTCAGGTACATTTACACAACATGACTAAAAACTACACATTTTTTATTTTTCAGAGGTGTATTTAAAGACATATAGTGAATATTTTGCCTGCAAGATAAAATGGTCAAAAGTAATGTGCATCATTGGTCTATTCAAAACAATGTTGCAAACCAGTAAATGACAAAATGCAGGCATACTGGACAAACTTTAATAGCATATTAATAACAAAATGGTTGTGGGATGTCACTAATATGAACCTAACATCAATTATTGTGGGTCATCAAAGAAAGATATAATTAAAATGTAACTGAAAAAAATATGACCTTATTCTTAAACTAAAATATCCGTCTCTGTAGGAAGAGTGTAAAGATTAGTAAATATCAGATTTAACTATGTTCGCAAATGGATTTTACTGCAGCAGAACTAAATGGAACAAAATAAAACAATTAAAAACGAGGGCTGTCCGAGGACAGCGCTGGTCAACTTTTCTGAATACTTGTCACATATTTGCTCAGATCACATGTTAATTTTCAATATGTTCAAGTTATTACAGAGTATAATCTCAGATCACACGTACTTTTCAGTGCATTGAAGTTTTGTAATTTAAGCTTTTGTAATGAAAAACTAACATTGACAAATACAAATAACATTTTCCCAAAGTTATTTGATTTATTTAAAAAAAATTAACAACAGCAAATGCCGCGGTGGGTACAATAGCTCTCATTTTCTTTGAAAAGTTGAGCATAACAACACTTAGGGAAAGTCAAACAAATATTGAAATTGAATGTCGTATTCTTCTACAGACTCAGTATAAATCCTATCTACAACATGTATAGACAGTTAATATGCATAAAATATATCTCCATTTACCTATACACACACGTGACATGAACTTCAGAACTAGATGCCTGTCGAGCCCGGTGTCAATAAAGAAAAGTTGGTATCCTGTTTGGACAAAGACACAATTAAAAATTTAAAAAACCTGACAAAAAACAACAAGAAATATTTGTTTAAAGTGTCCATGCATAAGGGAGATACAGACCGGACAAGGTGTATAATGCTAATTTTTGACCTTTGAACTCTTATATCGACTTGAGCGACTATATCTGAGGCAATCAGAAGCCTGTTTATGAAAACGATGAGCCAATGAACACCAGGCTTTCTAATTGACGCATGCGCGTACACCCGCGTGTTGGACATGTGGCTTTTTTGTGTAGTGGGACTGTCAAACTCGCAGAACCCATACAACGGATTTATATTTGACGATATTTGAAGTGTGACCTTGACCTTTGAGCTAGAGACCTGGATCTTTCGTGATGCACACAGGCTCATGGTGTTTAACAATTATGCAAAGTTATTTTAAAAAAAGTGTCAGTGCATAAGGGAGATACGGACTGGACAAGGTGTATAATGCTAATTTTTGACCTTTGAACTCTTATATCGACTTGAGCGACTATATCTGAGGCAATCAGAAGCCTGTTTATGAAAACGACGAGCCAATGAACACCAGGCTTTCTAATTGACGCATGCGCGTACACCCGCGTGTTGGACATGTGGCTTTTTTGTGTAGTGGGACTGTCAAACTCGCAGAACCCATACAACGGATTTATATTTGACGATATTTGAAGTGTGACCATGACCTTTGAGCTAGAGACCTGGATCTTTCGTGTTGCACACCGGCTCATGGTGTTGAACAATTATGCCAAGTTATTTAAAAAAAGTGTCAATGCATAAGGGAGATACAGACTGGACAAGGTGTATAATGCTAATTTTTGACCTTTGAACTCTTATAGCGACTTGAGCGACTATATCTGAGGCAATCAGAAGCCTGTTTATGAAAACGACGAGCCAATGAACACCAGGCTTTCTAATCGACGCATGCGCATACACCCACGTGTTGGACATGTGGCTTTTTTGTGTAGTGGGACTGTCAAACTCGCAGAACCCATACAACGGATTTATATTTGACGATATTTGAAGTGTGACCTTGACCTTTGAGCTAGAGACCTGGATCTTTCGTGATGCACACAGGCTCATGGTGTTTAACAATTATGCAAAGTTATTTTAAAAAAAGTGTCAGTGCATAAGGGAGATACGGACTGGACAAGGTGTATAATGCTAATTTTTGACCTTTGAACTCTTATATCGACTTGAGCGACTATATCTGAGGCAATCAGAAGCCTGTTTATGAAAACGACGAGCCAATGAACACCAGGCTTTCTAATTGACGCATGCGCGTACACCCGCGTGTTGGACATGTGGCTTTTTTGTGTAGTGGGACTGTCAAACTCGCAGAACCCATACAACGGATTTATATTTGACGATATTTGAAGTGTGACCATGACCTTTGAGCTAGAGACCTGGATCTTTCGTGTTGCACACCGGCTCATGGTGTTGAACAATTATGCCAAGTTATTTAAAAAAAGTGTCAATGCATAAGGGAGATACAGACTGGACAAGGTGTATAATGCTAATTTTTGACCTTTGAACTCTTATAGCGACTTGAGCGACTATATCTGAGGCAATCAGAAGCCTGTTTATGAAAACGACGAGCCAATGAACACCAGGCTTTCTAATCGACGCATGCGCATACACCCACGTGTTGGACATGTGGCTTTTTTGTGTAGTGGGACTTTCAAACTCGCAGAACACATACAACGGATTTATATTTGACGATATTTCAAGTGTGACCTTGACCTTTGAGCTAGAGACCTGGATCTTTTGTGTTGCAAAGCGGCTCATGGTGTTTAACAATAATGCAGTTATTAAAAAAAAAGTGTCAATGCATAAGAGCGATACAGCCTGGACAAGCAATCCTGACTAACATACAGACACGCAAGTGCCATTGTGGTAACTATATCGAGCTCACTGCCAGCGGCATGACAAAAATTATTCCAATCATACTGGTAAACATTCACATCAGAAAAAACTAATTGTCAGTGTTTTATTCAACTGCCTCGTCCTTTTTAAATATTACAAACCAGTAACTGTAAAACAAAAAACATGCTTAGGGTGTGTGCATATGTATTTTGTAATAACAATTTCAAACTAAAAATGTCTAGACAACTCTTTCTTAAGACAAAGTTTCCTTAAGATTTGTCAAACTTAATATTATCTTTAAAAAATGGATCAAAAATGTGTCTTCAAGCATATTTACAATTATTTTTGTAAATTTTTGCACACATTCTAGCTTTTGGACCCACATGACCCAGATGCCATATTGGTCTTGCAAAAACATTTTCTTCAAGTTTGGACCATACATATGGCAGCTTAAGTTGCATATTATTAGCGACTTTTGGAAAGGACACACAATCTCCTTTTTTTTAAATATCAAAAACCACAGGAGAAAAAAGAATCTATTTTGAAAAATGTTTCTTCCTAAGTAGTGACAAGTAGAGCTTGATTTTAAAATTCATTTGTGACCTTATGTTCATAACATGTGTTTTTATTCTATACCTTAAACTTTACTTATAATTATTTGTAAACTGAAATCAGGTATATAAGAAAATAAATAAGGTACATTTCAAAAGCATCAATGAAGCAAAAAGGAAAATATTGTATCTAAGCTTTAGTATAAGCATTTTTAACGGTTGATAATATACCAGATTCTTTTCCACCTTTAAACATATACATAGTAAAGTTTCAATTCAACAAATAAAATGCTCACGCAAAAATTACCACTTGCATACAAACATCACCCATATTTGCCAAGTCACTGTTGCATGAACTTTTCAATGTCTCTCGAAGGTATTCTTATAATGTTCCATCCGAGTACCGGTAGTAAACAACATGTTTTTATTTTTTTCTTATGATTCATTGCAAAAATTTTCTTAATTATCTTGTCGCTTGACCTTTTCCAAATGTGCCCATTTTTTTTACGACTTTTCTGTTTGGCATCTTCAACCTGCGGTTTCCGCCGACAAATTCCATTTTTTAGATATACACTAAAGTAAGTTTTTATTTCCTCTGTTTCTACCTCTGTGAATATCTGACGTTTTGCAGCCTTTTTGGGGGGCTTCCTTTTTCTCTTTCCCTCAAATTCCTCTTCATCCTCATCTGATATAGTGTGGACATCTTCGTCCATGCTTCTGAAAAAGTTAAAAAGAATATTATTCAAATAGAAGCAAGCAACACTAATTCAAAACTTATTACAAAATATATAGTCCTTTTTTCTGACAACACACACTACAGTGGCGATAATTAAATCAATAGGACACCAAAGATTCTGCTATTTTGTTCTTCTCAGATGAGCTTGTTCAGCATAAATTTCCAAAACATGACCAAAAAGCTACCGATTTTCTAATAGACAAGATTCACATCAAATATCTAAGCCCTAGTTCTTGCTCTATCAGAAAAGGAGTTTTCTCTACCCTCACAATGAGCATTTTGTAATCAGGTGAGCTGAAAAGTAGTAGTGAGATCTTAGAAAGCCATTTGAAAAAGTAAGAGCAAGGTTAAAGTTTCAACGACGCTTTGAAGCCATATATTTGATCAAGTTGTTATCTTCAATATTACAAAAGTTATTCATTATTGCAAAAGTTTAACCAAGGTTAAAGTTTTCAACAGAATGACAGACAGACAGGCCAAAAACAATATACCCCCGATCGTTCGATCCGGGGCCGGGCATAATAATCCACTGTTAAATTTATATGAGTTCCAAACCCACAAAGTACGAGATATAATCTTTACCTTGCTTAATGTTGCAGTGTATTTCCTAAGGTTCACCTCCTGACTGGCTGTGTGTGATGTATCTTGACGTTCTGATGAGCAAACCTCTTGACTGGCTGTAGGGAATGTTTTTTTTATATCTTGATGTGCTGATGGCCAAACATCTTGACTAGCTGTGGGTGATGTATCTTGACCTGCCGATGAGCACACCTCCTGACCAGCTGTGGGCGATGTATCTTGACCTGTTGATGAGCACACCTATTTACTGGCTGTGGGTGATGTATCTTGACCTACATCCTGATTTGAAGGGATAAAATCATTAACAAAAAATAATAAAATGCCAGAGTTTCGGTCAATGATGTGCAGACTAATGAATTATAAAATCAAAAACACTACTACATTATGTGTATAGGTAAAGCCAAAATTGTTAATATGTTTGTACACACATTTTTAATTGAAATCAAAGTAAAATGAATAGTTGAAAAACGTGTTACTTTGCAGTAAATGTTATGGATTTTCAATTTATTTTAGTCAGTTTGTAATACTGAACATATTTAAAAGGCAAGTAACAGAAATATTAATGTATCAACAAAAGTTTATGTTTTCATACCTTTAAGAACCCCTCCTTCAGTGTAAACTCTACATCATTTAAGAAGGTCTCCAAGTTCTTTGGTTGTTTCTGTAAAGCCACTGAAATGTAATATTTTTTTTATTTGATTATATGACTTTTTGTGTCATTAATAGGCAAGATTTGTGTATATGAACTACATCACTAGTGTCTTTTATCCCTATTGCTAATGTGTCTTTAATAACAATCTAGCAACTGTCATGTCCATAATTTGTGTGACTATAATGTCCGAAAGTTGTGTGACTTAACTGTCCATAACCTAAGTGACTGCCAAGTCCATAAATTGTGAGACTTTAATGTCAATAATCTAAGTGACTGTCATGTCCATAACTTGTGTGACTGTCATATCCGTAAGTTGCGTGACTTAATTGTCCATAACATAAGTGACTGTCATGTCCATAAATTGCGTGACTTTAATATTAATAATCTAATTAACTGGAATGTCCATAACTTGTGTGACTTATTTGTCCATAACATAAGTGACTGTCATGTCCATAAATTGCGTGACTTTTATTTGATTAAACTATGAAACTGTCATGTCCATAACTTGTGTGACTGTCATGTCCATAACTTGTGTGACTTATTTGTCCATAACATAAGTGACTGTCATGTCCATAAATTGCGTGACTTTAATTTTATTAGACTATGAAACTGTCATGTCCATATCTTGTGTGACTGTCATGTCCATAACTTGTGTGACTTATTTGTCCATAACATAAGTGACTGTCATGTCCATAAATTGCGTGACTTTAATTTTATTAAACTATGAAACTGTCATGTCCATAACTTGTGTGACTGTCATGTCCATAAGTTGTATGACTTATTTGTCCATAACATAAGTGACTGTCATGTCCATAAATTGCGTGACTTTAATTTTATTAAACTATGAAACTGTCATGTCCATAACGTGTGTGACTTTAACATCCATAACATAAGTGACTGTCATGTCCATAAATTGTGTGACTTTAATATTAATAAACTAACTAACTGACATGTCCCTAACGTGTGTGACTGTAATGTCCGCAAATTGTTTGACTTAATTGTCCATAACCTAAGTGGCTGTCATGTCCATAAATTGTGTGACTTTATCTTTATTTAACTATGTAACTGGCATGTCCATAATATGTGTGTGTTTTTAACGTACATCACCTAAGTGACTGTCATGTCCACAAATTGTGTGACTTTAATGTTAATACTCTAAGTAACTGTAATGACCGTAAGTTGTGTCACTGTAATATCCGTAAGTTGTGTGACTTAATTGTCCATAACCTAAGGGACTGTCATGTCCATAAATTGTGTGACTTTAATATTAATAAACTTAGTAACTGAAACACTGTATTATGTGAATTGGGAATAAGACATCAATTTGGGAATAAATTGTGTTTTATCAAAAGTGCACAATATGCAGTTTAACATATACTTGCATATATAATAGCTTCATTTAACCCTTTCCCAGTAACTCGCAGTCTGTTCAGGTTTTATGCTGTTTGCTGCTCATCAGTATCTAAGGGTTGAAAATGAAGCTTTTAAAACTTGAATCTAGTAAGAATGGTCTTAAATTCAATTTAACTTTCTAAGGGACTACAAATACGTCAAAATACGTATCTAAGTGGTAAAGGGTTAAATTGATTTTACTTTAAAACTGGATTTTTTATTAATTAAAAAAAATCCTCATGAAATGAAACTGTGTCCATGCCGCGCATGGACACGGTTTCAAAATACACTTTAAATGATACAAATTCAATCACTGTTAATGAAAAAGTCATGGAAAATTTCTTATTAAGCTTAAATTATAGATAATATATTACAAAAATATATGTAGATCATGAAATGAATAGTTTTGTTTGAGAAAATCACCAAAATGATGTCCATTCCCAGTTTGATGTCTTATTCCCAATTCACATAATACTGTGTTCTGACATGTCCCTAACTTGTGTGACTGTAATGTCCGCAAGTTGTGTGACTTAATTGTCCATAACTTAAGTGGCTGTCATGTCCATAAAATTGTGTGACTTTAATGTTAATAATCTAAGTAACTGTAATGACCGTAAGTTGTGTCACTGTAATGTCCGTAAGTTGTGTGACTTAATTGTCCATAACCTAAGGGACTGTCATGTCCATAAATTGTGTGACTTTAATATTAATAAACTTAGTAACTGACATGTCCCTAACTTGTGTGACTGTAATGTCCGTAAGTTGTGTGACTTAATTGTCCATAACCTAAGTGGCTGTCATGTCCATAAATTGTGGGACTTTAATTTTTTTAAACTATGTAACTGGCATGTCCATAATTTGTGTGACTTTAACGTACATTACCTAAGTGACTGTCATGTCCATAAATTGTGTGACTTTAATGTTAATAATCTAAGTAACTGTAATGACCATAAGTTGTGTCACAGTAATGTCCGTAAGTTGTGTGACTTAATTGTCCATAATCTAAGTGACTGTCATGTCCATAAATTGTGTGACTTTAATGTTAATAATCTAAGTAACTGTAATGACCGTAAGTTGTGTCACTGTAATGTCCGTAAGTTGTGTGACTTAATTGTCCATAGCCTAAGGGACTGTCATGTCCATAAATTGTGTGACTTTAATGTTAATAATTTAAGTGACTGTAATGACCGTAAGTTGTGTCACTGTAATGTCCGTAAGTTGTGTGACTTAATTGTGTTCATAACCTAAGTGACTGTCATGTCCATAAATTGTGAGACTTTAATTTTATTAAACTAAGTAACTGTTGTGTCTATAACTTGTGTGACTTTAACGTCCATAACCTAAGTGCCTGTTATGTCTATAAATTTTGTGACTTTAATGTTAATAATCTAAGTAACTGTAATGTCGGTAAGTTGTGTGACGGTCATGTCTATAAATTGTGTGACTTTAATTTTATTAAACTGTCATGTCCATAATGTGTGTGACTTTAACGTCCATAACCTAAGTGACTATTATGTCCATTAATTGTGTGACTTAAATTTTATTAAACTAGGTAACTGTCATGTCTATAACGCAGGTGTGTGACTTTAACGTCCATAACCTAAGTGACTGTCATGTCCATAAATTGTGTGACTTTCATTTTAATAATCTAAGTAACTGTCATGTCCATAACGTGTGTGACTGTACTGATCATCAAGCGAGTTATTGTTGAAATCAAGTATAAGTGTAAAATAAGATCAAACGCCATTTTATATTTTGAAAACTTAACACGGACAATCTAAAGCCAACTCCTATATACCTCCCTTCAATCTTTGAATAATGAATAATGCTGAACGTAATTAGGTGCACTCCAGACCCGGGGGGTTAACTTCCTATATACGGTATATAGGGGTGTGCCGATTTTTTTGGGGTGTGTTTTTCAACTTAAATTATAGATATGGGTATGGTTTTGAGCATCTAAGTATAGATATGGGTATTGAAATCAGAAATTTGCTTGTATACAAATGCATATAGATTTGAAAGTATCAGTATCAAAATGGGAATGATCAATGTCATTCTTGTACATAACTGGGTATCAATCAGTAGCGAGAAAGATGCAGAAACTTGACTGTTTTTATCTGTTGCTTGATCGAACAAGATGATACTGTGACGTCATATATTAACAAACGTCATAATTAAGTGACCAAATCGTTACATAATCTAAAAATGCCGGGAAAAGTGCAGTTACTGCAAATGATTTATGAAAATTTTGTTGCAATTTGACGACTGTCAAAATAACCAACTTTATGCTACATGTGTACACGGAATTATACTCTGCCATGGTGACATCATGGATAATAATATATTTTTGGTAGAAAATGTTGATTATGTGTGGAATCATGAAATCGTTATCACAGGCTTTGAAAGCAAATTAAGAAAACATTTAATTTCCGATCATACTTAAGAACGCTCTTTATAATATATCAAAACAACATAAATATTTGCATAATTTATGAAGTATACTGTATTGATATGATAGAGATTAAAATTCTAGTATGAAATGTGACCACTTTTTCAAATTCTAGTACTGAAATGGGTCCAGTTTATCAAAACAAGGGCTGTTTGTAAAACATGCATGCCCCCCATATGGGCTCTCCGTTGTAGTGACAGCCATTGTGTGAATATGTTTTTTGTCACTGTGACCTTGACCTTTGACCTAGTGACCTTAAAATCAATAGGGGTCATCTGCCAGTCATGATCAATGTACCTATAAAGTTTTATGATCCTAGGCATAAGCGTTCTTGAGTTATCATCCAGAAACCATTTTACTATTTCGGGTCACTGTGACCTTGACCTTTGACCTAGTGACCTGAAAATCAATAGGGGTCATCTGCTAGTCATGATCAATGTACCTATCAAGTTTCATGATCCTAGGCCTAAGCGTTCTTGAGTAATCATCCGGAAACCATTTTACTTTCTCGGGTCACCATGACCTTGACCTTTGACCTAGTGACCTGAAAATCAATAGGGGTCACCTGCAAGTCATGAGCAATGTACCTATGAAGTTTCATGATCCTAGGCCCAAGCGTCCTTGAGTTATCATCCGGAAACCACCTGGTGGACGGACCAACAGACCGACATGTGCAAAGCAATATACCCCCTCTTCTTCGAAGGGGGGCATAATTATTGTATTGAAATGGGTCCACTTTCTCAACGATGTCGTATACAAATGGGTCTGCTTTCTCAAAAATATTGTATCAAAATGGGTCTACTTTATCAGAGTTGGGTCACATTTCGGAAGTCTCAGCACGACACTCCTGCTCTTAAATTTGGGAAGATACCCCCCCCCCCGGTATCCAGATAACTGCAGAAGGTTGGTGGCTCTACCCAAACGCACAAAACAAACAAACCAAATAGATAACGAATAAACAATCCCACAATAAAAGTATTTCAGGGCGTTTTTCAAGAGAATGAAAAACTACCCATACCACTGGAATTTAAACAAGAGCACTGCATAATGGGTGCCAACGCTCGGCTGCGGGTGCAGTTTTGAATAAAAGATTGTCATAATTGCTTTTTAGAGGTCACAGTGACCTTGACCTCTGACCAAGTGACCCCAAAAATGGGTGTTACGTGTAAAACTCCTCAAGGTGCAACTACATATGAAGTTTCAAAGTTGTAGGTGGAAGCACTTTGACTTTAAAAACAAATGTCAAGGTTTTAGCACGACGCGGACGGCAGACGGCTGACGAAGAGCTGGCTATGACAATACCTCGGTATTTCTCCAAAAACAGCCGAGCTAAAAATCAGCTCAATATCAGTAGTTTGAATGACAGGCATGGAATATTCCAATAAAAGTTAAACATTTTATAAACACAATAACTATAATATTTTCTCTTCTAGTATTTTCATTGGCCGACCATCAAGGCTGTAAAATTGGCTGAAAAAAGCCCTGCATTTACCTCAGAATTATTTACAAACAAAATGTACATTCAAGTACCTCGTGTGTTTGTGTTGAATGTAAAATTTATATTTACATGTATATTTATTGAAGTAAAAACTTTCAACTGCAAATTATATAGCAGCAATGCACCAGGTAGTCACATAAAAACAAAATGAACACTGTCATAGAAAACTTAACAGTTCTGTTTCTCTTGTTCTATAAACTCATAATTTTTTAATAGTTCATCTGGTGACAAACTTTACCCAGATTTAAACTGAACCTAGATATCATTACACGGCCCTTATTACATTTCAAGGGACTGGGGCCGGGGCCCTCATGTAGGGGAATTTAACATTGTTTTGAAGAAAAAGGGGAAATTGTTTTAGATTTATGTTCAATTAATGTTGTTCAAATAATAGATATCCAACTTCAAATTTTGAGCAAACTTTATAATCGCCAATGCATCTTTAAAAGAAAATAAGAAAATCCTTTATGTTACACTGAAAACAGTGTAATGATCAACGTTTTTGCTTGAGCAATACACATTTATTTGCTCGTAAGATGTAAAACTTAAACATGTAGTCAGCCAACACATGGTTTCTCTGGAAAAGCCGCATTTTAAGACACACTGGTATACATAATGGGTTACAATTGACAGGTAGCTAGTTTCTTCGGCACCTGGTTACTTCGGCATAGTAATTAAATGCCACTTTGACACTAGGGTTTGACCAGTTCGGCATTTACAGTTTATCTTATCTAATTAAAATCTCATTATGGTGGCTGCCGCCCCACAACGCCGCTTTACTTTTTTTCCACATAAAAAAATTTGCTGCAGCAAAGTTGTTTACAAACAAAATGGCGTCGTCTTTTCACGTTGCTAACGACGAGCAGGTGCGCGTGAAAAAACAGCGAAATTATTAACAACTATTGAAATCAATGTGCGTTTACTCTTTTAAAATTAGTTGTGCTTATGGCATATTGGATGTAAAAACAATTGGACAAAATTTAACTATTGCATTTCCCGATAACTGTGTGGCCAATTAAACAGATTTCAAAATGACCTTATTTATTCCTCTTTTCATGGCTTAAACTGTGTGCCATAAGTTATTCACAAACAGAAAAAACATCTAAGTAGATTATAGTAATAGAAATAAAACATACGAAACTTACCTCACATATGGTTCTATAAAATATAAATCCGTTATCCGTTATGATAAACAACGTTTGACAGTCCCACAGCACATGTCCAACAAGCGGGTGCACGCGCATGCGTCAATTAGAAAGCCTGGTGTTCATTGGCTCGTTTTTTTTATAAACAGGCTTCTGATTGCCTCAAATATAGACGCTCAAACTTTCACAGACACTTGCAAAATAAAAGTTACGGTCTCGTCCATCGCATAGACAGTTTTACATGGACATCCTTTGGACACACTTTGGACAAAAACGTTGTGCGACTTCTCCAGATAGGTTTAAAGTTGCACAAGACACATTTTGACGAACTTTGGGCAAATGTATTGTGCGACTAGTCGCACAATGAAATTAAGACACACAATGTATATATGGGCATAAAAAAAGTTGCACAATGTATCATTCGTGAGAACGGACGGACAGACTGACTAACGAAGAGACAGACGGACAGTTCAAAAACTGTATGCCACCCTTCAGGGGCATAGAAAAGTTATGGCAAAAGTTAAAGTTTTCGGATGGACAGACATATGCCATATATTTGACCTTTGACCTTGAAGGATGACCTTGACCTTTCACTTTTCAAAATGTGCAGCTCCATGAGATACACATGCATGCCAAATATCAAGTTGCTTTCTTCAATATTGAAAAAGTGATGGCCAATGTTAAAGTTTTCGGACGGACGGACAGATGCCATATATTTGACATTTGACCT
The DNA here is from genome assembly GCF_020536995.1 of Dreissena polymorpha. NCBI lineage: Eukaryota > Metazoa > Mollusca > Bivalvia > Myida > Dreissenidae > Dreissena > Dreissena polymorpha. Next base: position 105,956,608 of record NC_068355.1, on the reverse strand, counting down.
TGAAAGATGACCTTGACTTTCACCTTTCACCACTCAAAATGTTCAGTTCCATGAGATACACATGCATGCCAAATATGAAGTTGCTATCTTGAATATTGAAAAAATTATGGCCAATGTTAAAGTTTTTGGACGGACGGACAGACGCCATATATTTGACATTTGACCTTGAAGGATGACCTTGACCTTCACCTTTCACCACTCAAAATGTGCAGCTCCATGAGATGCACATGTTTGCCAAATATGAAGTTGCTATGTTCAATATTGAAAAAGGAATGGCCATTTAAGTGTTCGGACGGACGGACAAACTGACACACTGACTGACGGACAGTTTAACTGCTATATGCCACCCTACCGGGGGCATAAAAACTCACACCTGAAAAGGGAAAATCTATATGCTCATAAAAGGGGGCATTAAAATGTGGCCTTAACTGAGATTTTTAAAGTTGATGACTATACAGGGCATCAAACACTACCATAGATGCCGGACATCTAAGCTGGTAAGCTAAACACATGTGCATGATGTTCCTGATTAAGGCATTCTTATTTAATACCATTTAAATTGTTTTAGTTATTTATTACAGATTTAAGTCTGGCTTTCTTAAAACTTACAGACATATTCTTTGTTTTCCAAATATAAGGACATTTTTGGTTTAAATATTTATTTCCTGCTAACAATAAACTGTAAATGGCAGAGAATTTGCATTTGTTGAATTGAGTATGTTTCTGTGGATCACAATTCTGAAAACTTAAAGCCCTCACAAACAAACAGTGTAAATACCCTACCAAATTTACCTTCTTTAGTCAATAACTTCCTTTTTTTACACGACCTTTTATAACACACATGAAGATCCTGAAATGCAATCAAACGTTTGCATTCACAACAAGTCAGTGAAAGGAAAGCTACCTTTTTATTGCATATAAACAAATTTATGTACCACAAGAGCTTAAAGGTTTTAGGGCAAAGAGCAGCAAACATTATTTAGCTACAGTTTTGTTACAAACAGGACTAGTGGCTTCACACTGCTGTGTCAGCTATGTTCAAGAGCAAATAACTGTGTGAATCACTGGACATAAAGTGTCTTGCGCAAGTACACTCAATTGTGAATATTTGAAATGTGAATGTTTTTGCTTTAGACACTTGGAAAGAAAGTGTGCTCTTCACATTTTAAACATATGATGCCCATCATCATCATCATCATCATCATCATCATCATCATCAACATCAACATCATCATCATCATCATCATCATCATCACATTTTACACATTTGATGCCCATCATCATCAATTCCAGCATCCAGCTTTTGTTACCTGCAATGTTTCCAAGGCAATGTCTGGTTCTATCAGCAGCTGAAGGGCCGTGTGGAAGTATAGCAGTTCAAAGGCGTGGCTCCCAGAAAGCCTCTCCTCTCCTTTCCTCTGAAACAGTAGAAGCTAACATGTGATCATGTACTGACAAGAATGTATAGCTTTATTAACAATATTCATCATTCATTTCATATTCTTATATCATTATTTAATATTTTTCAATGGTGTACATGCAAAAAAATAGGGAAAATGTTACTGTACCTTTATGTCTATCTCTGACACCACTTGCACAAGCTGTCCCCATTCTTCCTCGATCTACAACATGAGAATGGTCATTAAAACCAGGTTATACCTTGCCTTATATAAATGTTGTAACAGCAATGCCACATGTGTTAACCCTTTATTGCTTATATAAGCATTTCGAGAAATGTGCGGTCCCTTATAAAATCAAATTAAACAAGGCTATTGTCAAGCAATATGGTCCCGTACCGGCTCCACCATTGTCAGAAATTCCACCATTTTCAGATTTTTGTGTTGTTGTTGCCATTTTGACGTAGGAACACAATGAAATGACGTGCATAATATCCATATTGCCATCTATCCATGTTGCAAGTTTCATTAAAAAATATTAATTTTTTTTAAGTTATCGCAGGATCCAGAAAAGTGTGACGGACAGACAGACAGACAGACTGACTGACTGACACACAGAGTGCAAACCATAAGTCCCCTCCGGCGAAACCGGTAGGGGACAATTAAAGACCTTTCTAACAAGATTCAAGTTTTAAAGTCTTCATTTAAAACACTAAGATAATGATGAGCAGCAAACAGCATAACCTGAACAGACTGCGAGTAACTCACAGTTGTTCTGATTTTAAGCTGGTTGCATATAGCCTATTTTTCTTTGCTTAGACTGCGAGTAACTCACAGTTGTTCTGATTTTAAGCTGGTTGCATATAGCCTATTTTTATTTGCTTAGACTGCAAGTAACTCACAGTTGTTCTGATTTTATGCTTGTTGCATATAGCCATTTTATCTTTGCTTCCGAGTGGGACAGGATTATAAGAAGCACCACAAAGGTAAGCAGTCTACCTGTAGCCCATCTGGTGGATTGGTAAGCTTGAGGTGTCCAGGAGACGTGAGCAGGAGCTGGCCATACTGAAGCAGGGAGAACATCAGGTCCATGTGACCGTTCAACTGGCTCAGTCGTGAAACACCTGCAACAGTGAGGACACAAGTTTACTTGCACTGGGCGATCTCATCAAGGGCAGGCAATCCAATGATACTATGAACAGCAATCCAATGGTTCAGAATATTGTTAGTAAGGCCCATGTTGAATAATAATGTAGGCCCAGATTGTATAAAGTCCAGCTGTACATAAACAATTATTTCAAAATCCTGCATAAAAACGTTATAATCCGGGAATATTTAAGGTCACTTACTGAAAAGTATTGTAACATAATAGCTTCACCTCATCTACTTGTATTATCTATATAACAGAAACATCACTTCTTACCCATGTTCATTACAATTGCGTATTTTAAGAGGCAGGGTTGTCATAATGATTGTAAACAAAGGATTATTTTGGAATAGTAACTGATTTGGCCAGGGGTCAAGGGGGCCACTTAGGCAGACGGCCCCCTTGTTGGTCCAGGGCAAGGCCCTGGTAGGGGGGTCAGGGGGGCAAAGCCCTCCGACCGAAAACGAATTCTAGACATTTTAGGGACAAAGTACTGCTATTCTCAGAGCATACAAAGTTAAAATGAGGTCTAAAAAGGATAGAAAATTTTAAGATTTTCACATTTTTAGTATACTGTACAATGTTAAAACATATTATATTGATAGATCTTTGCATGTTCCAATTCTATCCATTACCATAAGCCAGTATTATTGCAATTTCTTTTTTTCAAAACCAAATTACGGCCGATATTGACAATGAATGTCGTCCGCCATTTAACACAAGTGCATATACAAATTGAATTGTGGGATTGGGGAATTCCCATTGAACATGGGTGAATCACGTGACGCAATTTGAGAGCATTGAGAACCGTTTATATTTAGTAATCAGGGATCATATTTTTTTCGGTTTTGTCCGTCCTAGACAGATTGGGGTCATGAAAGACCGATTGAAAATCCCCAAGAGTCGGTCCGATTTTGTTTGCTAAAATTCCCATGTCATGAAATCGATTACGCAGTGCACATGCTAGCATACCTTAATTACATTCTTATCTCAATTAGGTGTGATAAACCATACACTGCAGTCTCTAAACCGGTCAGGACCAGTCTATTGCACGTCAGCCGACTAGTATCAGCCTATGACACCAATCAACGAAGATTCGCGCGGTTGTGTATTAGTTAAGCGTGAATAACCCAGTGTCAATATCAATCGATAATTTCACTGGCTTATACCTAGCACACTAATCGGTCCGTAATGTGTGCTCGTCCACGATAAAATCATTGACAGTTACTTCGGAAATTAAAACCTTTATGTTATCCTCGTGGAAATTGTGCATTTCATGCATGATACAGTCAGTAAACTTTCATATAAACAAAGAAGAAAATCGGATATTCTGCAATAATTGTGGGCGGAACTTATACACTGAAAGCAAGCGCTGTAACTAAACAAAACATGCCGATACATTTTCCACCAGCGTAATAATCCGACAATAAATGAATGAAAGTTTCGGTTTTGATTGACAGAACAGCCGAAAGTTAGTTTTATGGGAGGAACTTCACATAAAATAGTACACAAGAAAAATGATATACATTGTATAAATCTTTAGTAAAAATCGTGTTAGAATCGAAATAATTCGTGTACTTTATTGTTTGTTGTTGAATAACCCACGGCCGGAAGTTAAGATGCGTGTTTTTGAATCACTCGCGCTTCGCACTCGTGATTTAATCCCTACGCATCTTAACTATCGGCCGTGGTTTATTTGACAACAAACTATAACGTACACGAATAGTTTTTCAACTATTTGGTTTTATTATTGCCAGTAGCCAACCTACGCACAGACATTTGTTAGGTTCAATGCATGTGTGTAAGCTATTATCGAGTCGACAATGATTTAAAACATCAGTATAGACTTACACAGATTAATAATATTGACAACGATGAAAAGTCAGATAAAACAGTTACCGAAACAACAATGAAATAGCTAATGATAAAACCAATTGAGAAAACCTCATATGTTCCGTTTAAAAAATGCTTAAGGCAATTTAACTTGTACATTATTATACCCTCTTCATGAATGGCAAAATCAATGGAATATATTTTAACGTAATTTGTCATAATTTCGGATAAAATATTTTGGACACTTTTTCCCCATTTAAATCCGGACCGATTGATGTTGCTGGAAAATATGATCCCTGTTAGTAATTACGACAAATCAACGACTCAATCTAAACTGTTACATGTACCTACTTTCAGAAAAGTTTGCGAAAGTGAAAGTGAATTTCTGAGAATAAAAACGCGTCTTTCTTTAAATTTTACCGAGTACTTTTAATTCCGGATCGTTATATAACTTGTTAGGTCATTCATGCATGTAGACCTATATGTTACATAGTTTGGCAATCGCAAAACACGTTATTTACCTACTTATAACATTATGTGTTATGACCATTTGTATAACAAAATGCATTATTTAATTGAAGTATTTTCAAATGCGTATAATTAAATGTGTTATCCGAAATCATTTTCAGATTTCATTATTCACCGAAAATTAAGAAAATTATAGCAACAGAGACACATTTTTCGTGTTTTTCATGAACAGATGAAAATCAAGCCAAAATTAGACTTCATGTATAACATCACGTCATTCTTCCTCGGGGAAAGCATGGATTTTAATATTTAGATGCTGAATAACAACTTCATAGCGCAGAGGTCGCTTATATCTTTTATTTTGGTAGAAAATCGAAGAGCATTTTTTAATATGTGAAAACCTTTTCTCTAACTAAAAAAAAACTAGTTAATTACGCTCTACAGTGCTACATTCGTTGAGATACAGTCAGTAATAATCTGTGAAATGTACAGCTATTTGATACAGTTTCACGTGGGTTCGGCGTGTATTTGGCTGCCTGAGCGCTGATTGGTTGACGTGCTTACCAAGAAGAATTTGATTGACAGCTGTAAAAATCAATATTGGCCACTCGCTGAGAAATTCATTAAAAACAGTAGCTCTTAGGCGGAGTTAATGGACTGACTGAATGACCGGGCGTCGCTATACTATACTACGGTTATTCCTCATCAATTATTGTCGGTTTGCGTGATCAAAACTTCCGATCGCAATTTTAAAGATTCGGGAATAACAACCGATTTTCTGGCAATTTTAACAGATGAATTCGATGGGCGATCGGTTAATAATGACAACTCTGAGAAGTAAATGAAAACAAGAGCTGTCACCATAGGATGACTTATTCCCCCTTATAAATGCTTGATAGAAGTTATGAGCTTTTTTCGAAACCTAAACGCAGATTTTAAAACCTAAATGCGGACCTTAAGTTCAAGCTCAAGGTCACAGGTGTCAAAATTTGTGTGCGTATGGAAAGGCCGTGTCCATATACACATGCATGCCAAATATGAAATTGCTATCTGAAGCGAGCATTTTCGAAACCTAAACGCAAAGTGTGACGGACAGACGGACGGACTGACAGTCGGATTACTATATGCCCTCCTTGGGGGGCATAAAAAATTTTTTTTGGGCATAACAAGAGCTGTCACCATAGGATGATTTATGCCCCCTATAAACGCTTGATAGAAATTATGAGCTTTTTTCGAAACCTAAACGCAGATTTTGAAACCTAAATGCGGACCCTAAGTTCAAGGTCAAGGTCACAGGGGTCAAAATTTGTGTGTGTATGGAAAGGCCTTGTCCATATACACATGCATGCCAAATATGAAAATGCTATCTGAAGCGACATAGAAGTTATGAGCATTTTTCGAAACCTAAACGCAAAGTGTGACAGACAGACGGACGGATGGACAGTCGGATCACTATATGCCCTCCTTTGAGGGCATAAAAAATTTGTTTGTAAAGTTTCCATTCTTACCTTTTATGTTCACTGTCAGTAATTTTGACACAGACTTCATAAATGTATCCAAAACACACTTATAGTAGCTAGGTTGGACATCGGCATTTAGGACTGTACACTGAAACCAGAATACACTAGGTTTACAATTTTAAAAAATCAAACAGACATCTCACACTTCATTAATAATATTATTTTAATATTATTCTGCTGTGACCCTTGAATTCAATCAGTGTGTGTATGTGTGTGTGTGGGGGGGTGCAAAACATGACTCTCTATATGCTATATATCTTTTGAGTAATTAACACGTTTGACCATTTTTTTATGCATTTTCAGGTCGTTTCCTGGCGTATCTACTGGTCCGTTAAAACATACCCATTCCCAAAGCAAAATGGTATGAAAATAATCCCACTTAAGAATAAGTGTTTCCCAAATCAGTGCACTTTTCTTGCAAAAAAAATCCCCATAACAAAATTGCTTTGTTCTTATAATGGCCATGAATAGGCCTGATGTTCCTTGTGAATACTTTACGTCATGTATGTAGCTGGTATCAATTGAAAAACAGACAATTGAGTGCTTATTGTTGACAGAAATTTACCATAACTTTTGCCAAATTATCAGAGTATAATTTGTACATAATGCATTCAATCAAAATGTATGACACTTTGCTGTTATAATGACATCTGAATAGTTGCAAATATTCCCATTTCATGTGTCCTAATTTGCCCACTGTTTCATAATTCACTATACAATTCACACTAGTTGTCTGGAAAATGGTGCAGGTTTATGTTTATGCAATTCCTAAACACATTTCAGTGCTTTTTTCCTCAACTTGGCAAAACAGCCCTAGCCCCCTCATTTTGTGAAAAAAATAAGAAGATAACTTTTCAAAATTGTATAAAAATGAGTCATCAATTGTTAAAAATTGTGAAAAAAAAGAGTTGCAAACTTTTTAAAACTGTACCAATTTGAGTTGCAAATTTCTTTGAATTGTACAATTTGAGTTGCAAATTTCTTTAGATTGTTAAATTTGAGTCACCAACTACTAAAGTTAGTGAAAAACGCCCATTCTCTAAGAGGGAAAAAAAGCCCTGCATTTTTTGTCAATTATTGAGAGCATTGTCAAATTGTTTAATGTGATTCATACTCATATGGGATTATTGGGTATATATTAAACAAAAGTATATGTAATTGTACCCAGTAATTAATACAGTATGTTTTTTAATTATGCATGCAATCGCAATTGACATGATAATCTTCATTATATACATGAACACAACATGGCAATCTATGCACACTGAACTTATAACATGGTCTGTTATTAAAGGGGCCTTTTCACAGATTTTTGAATATTTTGAAGTTAGTCATTAAATGCTTCATTTTGATAAATGTTAACTTTGGATCTTAAAAGCTTCAGTGAAAAATCAAGAATAAAATTAAACAAGGGACAAAATTGTCACAAAACCAGGTTTTCATTGTGAAAAAAATCTGATAAAGGGAGACAACTCAAACTGAACTTTTGAAATGAACAAAGAAAATTAACCCCCTTTGTAAGTTTGTTTTAAAATAAATCTATTTTTAGTTGTGGCGACCTTGACATTGGAGATATGCACATGAATTTATTTTTTTTGACCTTTGACCATGAAGGATGACCTTGACCTTTCACCACTAAAAATGTGCAGCTTCATAAGATACACATGCATGGTAAATATCAAGTTGCTATCTTCAATATTGCAAAAGTTATGAGCAACGTTAAAGTTTTCGGACAGACACACGGACGGACGGACGGACGGTCAAAATTTGTGTGCGTATGGAAAGGCGTTGTCCATATACACATGCATACCAAATATGAAGGTTATATCTCAAGGGACATAGAAGTTAAGAGCATTTTTCGAAACCTAAACGCAGATTTTGAAACCTAAATGCAGACCCCTACTTCAAGGTCAAGGTCACAGGGGTCAAAATTGTTGTGCGTATGGAAAGGCCTTGTCCATATACACATGCATACCAAATATGAAGGTTGTATCTCAAGGGACATTTATGGCCATTTTTGACCTTTGAACTCAAAGTGTGACCTTGACCTTGGAGATATCGACGTAATTATTTTGCGCGACACACCGTCCAATGATGGTGAACAAATGTGCCAAATGATTTTAAAATCTGACAATGAACGACATAGTTATGGCTCGGACAAGCTCATTTATGGCCATTTTTGACCTTTGAACTCAAAGTGTGACCTTGACCTTGGAGATATCGACGTAATTATTTCGCGCGACACACCGTCCAATGATGGTGAACAAATGTGCCAAATGATTTTAAAATCTGACAATGAACGACATAGTTATGGCCCGGACAAGCTTGTTCCGCCAGCCCGCCAGCCAGCCAGCCAGCCAGCCCGCCCGCATTCGCCAATCTAATAACCAGTTTTTTCCTTCGGAAAACCTGGTTAAAAAAGGAAAAAAAATGTAGCTCGCACCAGGGCTCGAACCAGTAACCCCCGGAGTCTTAAAGTAAAATCGCATTAGCCCTCTCGGCTATTCTGCCGAGTGTTAATGTATGACGTATTTTATACCTTATATAAGCAATCTTCGTATTTTCATAAATTTAAACGACAACAACAAAACTCGCCAAATTATTCAATTGTTTTGCATTGCAACGCTTTATAATTTTTAGGTTTTTAAATCGTCAAAAGATGCATATAATAGATATATTAGACTATGGTAAATATTCAATAATACTATTTCCTCACAAATATCATAACAAAAACGAAAATTTGCGAATCTGAAACAACTTTTTTCAATTTTGTCAATTTACCAAACCGTGAAAGGATCCCTTTAATGCAGGGGTGTGGTTTCAACCTATCATTTTGTTTTCTATTGGAGTAACAGTGCAATCCAAAAGACACATTCATGCCCTTAGTAATCTGTTGGTCCTTGTGAGGTGGCTTGAGTCATTAAGCTTTCTTAACATGTGATTGAATGTGAGCCAAGTATCATGAAGTTTCTTAAAAATAGCAAACACAATATACAGACGTCATGAAATACAGATTCAAATGCACACTTTCAATTGTGGCCTTGACCTTAAGTTGGTGTTAATGGCTTATGCCTTCTGAACTTTATCTCAGACAGACAAAAGGCATGCCTATAAAACACCTTGTGACAACAAGGGACAAAATTGTCACAAAACCAAGTTTTCAGTTGAAAAAAAGTCTGAAAAAGGGAGACAATTCAAAATGTGTATGGTTAACCCCCTTATGTAAAATTGACCTTGATTTCAATTAGAACAAGGGACAAAATTGTCACAAAACCAGGTTTTTTATTGTGAAAAAAAAATCGGATAAAGGGAGAAAACTCAAACTGAACTTTTGAAATGAACAAACAAAATTAACCCCCTTTGTAAGTTTGTTTAAAAAAAAAAATTATTTTTAGTCGTGGCGACCTTGAAATTGGAGATATTGACGTGATTCTTTCGTGCCACACACCATCCCATGATGGTGAACAAATGTGCCAAATGATTTTAAAATCTCACAATGAATGACATAGTTATGGCCCAGACAAGCTCATTTATGGCCATTTTTGACCTTCAAACTCAAATTGTGACCTTGACCTTGGAGATATTGACGTGATTCTTTGGTGCGACACACCGTCTAATGATGGTGAACAAATGTGCCAAATGATTTTATAATCTCACAATGAATCACAAAGTAATGGCCCAGACAAGCTCATTTATGGCCATTTTTGACCTTCAAACTCAAATTGTGACCTTGACCTTGGAGATATTGACGTGATTCTTTGGTGCGACACACCGTCTAATGATGGTGAACAAATGTGCCAAATGATTTTAAAATCTCACAATGAATCACAAAGTAATGGCCCAGACAAGCTCATTTATGGCCATTTTTGACCTTCAAACTCAAATTGTGACCTTGACCTTGGAGATATTGACGTGATTCTTTGGTGCGACACACCGTCTAATGATGGTGAACAAATGTGCCAAATGATTTTAAAATCTCACAATGAATCACAAAGTAATGGCCCAGACAAGCTCATTTATGGCCATTTTTGACCTTCAAACTCAAATTGTGACCTTGACCTTGGAGATATCAACGTAATTCTTTGGCGCGACACACCGTCTAATGATGGTGAACAAATGTGCCAAATGAATTTAAAATCTGACAATGAACAACAAAGTTATGGCCCGGACAAGCTTGTTCCGCCAGCCAGCCCACCAGCCCGCCTGCCAGCCCGCCCGCCGACATCGCCAATCTAATTACCAGTTTTGTTCCTTCGGAAAACCTGGTTAAAAAACCAACATGACAAGACATAAGTGTGTTAATTTTATGACTTAGTGTTAAAATGAAATTGAAGTTAGTTTAATAAACATAAGTGTATTTTATTATTGCTCAATGGACAAAGGCTATACTTACAAATGGAATGCTCTTGTTTGGGATTGTGACTGTGAAGAAACTGCGCAGATAGAGCAGTTGAAGACAGGCTAGCATGTCTGCATGATCAATGTTGGGGTTGATGACCAACGTAGCCATCTCCCTGGCGCACCACTGAAGACACTCCCCCAGTCTGCGGCCCTCACTGGCCACACTGCAAGACAAAATGGGTAACTATTTTTGAAGAGATAAGCGATATACTGCTGCCAACATATCTACCAATCAAACGTCTACAATTACACATACATGCCATAGGTCACAAGTTCGGTAGAATCATGGGGGTTTATGGCTTGCTGTTTGTCTCAACACCCCAACTTGAGACGATATATTGTAACAAGAGGGCCATGGGCCATTAAGATCTCAACAGAGACCCAAAGGAACAATAGACCCTTTTCACAATAGGCCAAAATTGATAAGAGCGCAAAGTCACGTGACTCGCAGAACTCCAGATCGAGGCTGAACGTGTATAAATTTCCAATAGTCCCGCTCAACACCGCATCTGATTTTAACCTTTCACTCTTTTGAACTTTCGGCGATGTAATGACTTAAAAAACACAATATGACATTGTCAGAATAAGTTATAAATATGTACTCGACATTATAAGTGTCAATACATTAAATAAATTGTCTTAATAAAAGTACTTGTTTTCTTCATTTTTTTCACACATTTGACATGCTTTGTTAGAGCTTTTATATTGCGCTGTTTGAATAAAGATCTATCTTGTTTATTAATACATCTGTGGTTTAATAACCCCTGTGTTCCGGATAAATCCATTATCTCGTTATGATCAGATACTGTGCCGACAAATACTAAATAACAGCATGGTGTCATACACCACCCGTGGTAGATGCCTGGTCATTGAACACCATGTATGGTACTGGAATGTCTGTCAGGGTAGAAGTATTGCGTAGTCATTTCTAAGACTAAGGTAACGCCAAATACTAAAACTAAATTTTGTATAGATATTTGCCAGTGTAATCATAATAATGCGGAGAATGCTGGACATTCGTCCTAGCCTTTTTTCACACAGGCGGACATTCGTTCCTATGTTTTTGACAACCTGAACATTTGTGCCTTCGTTATTTTTACAATGCGGATAATGGTTCCTACATTATTTTGACAGCCCAGACATTTGTTCCTTCGTTATTTGGAAAGCCCGGAGATTCGTTCCTGAATAATTGATATCCCGGTCATTATTATCACATTTTAACAAAATAATATGACACTCTGGGCATTTTATCAGGTATTTTAATATGTTATTAAAAATGTTAAAAAAATAATTTTCTCATATTTTCCGTCATACTTTATATTGTTGTAAGATTTTTTCGTGATCATGAGGATGAAAACGTTAAAAAAATATTCGAATATATCGACTTACACTGAGATCTCTAATTTGCCAAACCTTGCAGAAATCTGGGCGTTAAAACCATTTAGGAGTTTATATAATATATCCGGTCTGTCAAAATAATGTTGGAACGGTTGTTCGGGATGTCTAAATAGCGTGTGAATTAATTTCCGGGTAGTTTAAACAACGTATGAACGAATGTCCGCCATGTCAAAATTAGGATTTTCCTTGTGTAAGAATTTTCGGATACATAATTAAGTGCTTAATACTTATTAATACATTTGACATATTTATTAACTTTTATGCTAAACACGAAACCTATTTAGCGGGTACCGCTAAAATAAAACTCCGTCATTAAATAGTCTTATAAAGAGTGTTCGTTGGTGTATGGAAGAACACAATTAAAACAAGCATTTTCATTGACTGGATATAAAGAATTTTTCCGAAAAATAAAGACACACACTCACACAAGAGATATTTATGACATGAAGTGACATATATTTATCACTCATAATCACGTTAAAATAGAAATTAAGGTGCATGCATAGACAGTTCAGTTTGCTCCACGTTCATTTTTTCACCTGTATAAAAGAATTCTTCAATACTGTCTTTCACTTTAAAAGAACATTAATTAAAATTAAACAAAAAATGACATAACATTTAAAAAGTTCATGTGCTTTGTATTTTCTATTGCTTTTTCTTATGATTGAGTCAACACACATTTTACACGTTTGATTGTTCAAAAAGATTACAGACCAAGAAACAGAGACTTTAAGTTATATAATAACGTTTTGTATGAAACAACCTTTGTATATCTTTGTTTTGTGCACTGTTTATCAACGTTTATTCTTCGGATCGCATTTGTTCTGATGACAATAGGTATCTTGAATTTAAATGAAATGTATATACACGTATACACTAGTGGTACTATATACTCAGGCTTTCAAATATAACTTAGGTGTGAGAATGTTTATTTTATAACCCCTCATCAATTTATTAACTTAACAACACATCCATGTATGCACGTGTTAGCCGTAATTGTAACCAGTGTCAGTGCTTATGAAAATCCCGAATGTAATTAAAAAAAATCAACTGGTTTATAATCATCGATATGCTCCGCCAAAGATCTATACACGTTCAGCCTCGTTCTGAAATTTGATGCGTCACGTGATATCTAAAAATAGCAACAGCGGTAGTATTGTCAAACTGGTCTATTCTATGGTGGATTAGAAAAGCATAAAAGCACTATATGTAACGTAAATTTTTATATGTTTGCAAGTTTTCACTATAGCCATTTTCAGAACAGTATCGTTGAAAACTATGGATGCTACCCTTGTATGACCTTAAGAAAATCTATTATAAGCCTCAGTGACCTTGACCCCAGTGACCGCAAACCTCATCAAAAGGTAAAGGTCCAAGCAAGGTACCTACATGCCACATATGCAAGAGATTGGTAAAATATTGAAGGCGCTATGAGAAACTGTAACAAAAGTGTGACTGATAATCTATTATTAGCCTCTGTGACCTTGACCCCAGTGACCTCAAACCTCATCAAAAGGTAGAGGTCCAAGCAAGGTACCTACATGCCACATATGCAAGAGATCCGTAAAATATTGAAGACGCTATGAGAAACTGTAACAAAAGTGTGACGGAAGTAAGGAAGGAAGTAAGGACAAACTGGCAACTATATGCTCCCCGAAAATATTTTCAGGGAGTTTAAAAACAGCCCAACAACAGCCATATTTGTCCATGGACCTGAACTTTTACAAGAGGGCCTGAAAGGCCCAAAGTCGCTCACCTGAGATAACAAGATATTATTGGGACAAATCTTCTGACCAAGTTTCACGAAGATCGGAAAATAAATGTGGCCTCTAGAGTGTAAACAAGGTTTTACTAGAGCCATATAAGGAAAAATGCCCCGCCCCCTGGCAGCCATGTTTTTCAACCAACCGGCTTCATTTTTGAACTCTTCCAAGATATTATCGGGATGAATCTTCTGATCAAGTTTCATGAAGATTGGACAGAAAATGTGGCCTCTAAGTGTTAACAAGATTTTACTATAGCCATATAAGGAAAAATGCCCCTTGGAAGCCATTTTTTTCAAGCAACATAATTATTTTCGAACTCATCCAAAATATCATTGAGACCAATCTTCTGATCAAATGTCATGAAGATTGGACGATAAATGTGGCCTCTAGAGTGTTTACAAGGTTTTACTATAGCCATATAAGGAAAAATGCCCCGCCCCTGGTGGCCATGTTTTTAAAGCAACCAAAACCATTTTCGAACTCCTCCAAGATATCATTGTGACAAAACCAAGTTTCATGATGATCGGAAAATAAATGTGACCTCTAGAGTGTTAACAAGGTTTTACTATAGCCATATTAGGAAAATAGCCCCGCCCCCGTGGTGGCCATGTTTTTCAACCAACCGGCATCATTTTTGAACTCCTCCAAGATATTACTGGGATAAATCTTCTGACCGAGTTTCATGAAGATCGGACTATAAATGTGGCCTCTAGAGTGTAAACAAGATTTTACTATAGCCTTATATGGCCATAAAAGGAAAAATGCCCCGCCCCTTGGCGGCCATGTTTTTCAAGCAAACGTAACCATTTTCGAACTAATCCAAGATATCATAAAGACAAATCTTCTGACCATATTTCATCAAGATTGGTCAATAAATGTGGCCTTTAGAGTGTTAACAAGGTTTTACTATAGCCATATAAGGAACAAGAATATTGTCAAGCAATATAAGTCCCCTACCGGCTCCACCATTGTCAGAAATTCCAGATTTTATATATATATATATATATATGTTGCCATAGCAACCAAATTTTTTTATTTAGGAACAAAATGAAATGACGTGCATAATGTCCATATTGCCATCTATCCATGGTTCAAGTTTTATGAAAAAATATTAAGAACTTTAAAAGTTATTGCAGGATCCAGAAAACCACCATTTTCAGCAGTATTTCTAGTCTATTTGTTGCCATAACAACCAGAATGTTTCACGTCGGAACGAAATGAAATGAAATGCATAATGTCCATTTGGCCATCTATCCATGTTTCAAGTTACATGTAAAACTATTAAGAACTTTAAGTTATCGCAGGATCCACAAAACCACCATTTTCAGCAGTATGTCTAGTCTATTTGTTGCCATAGCAACCAGAATTTTTTACGTCGGAACGAAATGAAATGACGTTCATAATGTCCATATTGCCATCTATCCATGTTTGAAGTTTCATGAAAAAATAATAAGAACTTTAAAAGTAATCGCAGGATCCAGAAAAACCACCATTTTCAGTGGTATTTCTAGTCTATTTGTTGCCATAGCAACCATAATTTTTGACATAGGAAAGAAATGATATCAGTGGGACAAATCTTCTGACCAAGTTTCATTAAGATCGGAAAATAAATGTGGCCTCAAGATTGTTAACAAGGTTTTACTAGAGCCATATAAGGAAAAATGCCCCACCCCCTGGCGGCCATGTTTTTCAACCAACCGGCATCATTTTCGAACTCGTCCAAGATATTATTGGGATGAATCTTCTGACCAAGTTTTATGAGGATCAAACAATAACTGTGGCCTCTAGAGTGTTAACAAGATTTTACTTTAGCCATATATAGCCATATAAAGAAAAATGCCCCGCCCCTTGGCAGCCATGTTTTTTAAGCAAACATAACCATTTTCGAACTCATTCAAGATATCATTGAAACCAATCTTCTGACCAAATTTCATGAAAATTGAACAATAAATGTGGACTCTAAAGAGTTAACAAGGCAAATGTTGACGCCATACAACAGACAAAGGACGACGGCCAAAAAGCGATCACAAAAGCTCACCATGAGCACGTTGTGCTCAGGTGAGCTAAAAAAATGCTGATTTATCATTAGAAAAAGTGTTCTGACCAAAATTCTTTAAGATTGGACAATACACATGGGGAATAAACTGTTCTGAAAGTTTCAATATCGTCTTATACTAAAACTACCCCACGCCCTGGTGGCCATGTCTTACAATGGACCGAGACCACTATGGTAGTTTCTAGAGTTGAGAATTATAAAACCTTGACATCAATATTCTTTTTGCATGCATGCATGTAAATTGTAAAAGAGGAGCATGTGTCCAATATGATATGTGCATTTTGTTACATACATCCACGACTGCTTTATTTGGGATGCCTTCATCAACTCTGCCAACACCTTCTTCTGAGCCTCTGGTAGGAGCTAGTGGTACAGAACAAGAAGTTAATGAATACTTTGACAAAACATGTCCAGTGTGTTTTCTGTTCATAATTGGGGCCTGTAAGGGGTCACAATCCCAATGCAAAAGAAAATATTTTCCCCAAATACAGGCTTCCTGAAAAGTCCCAAAAAGTGCCTGTCAACCGGACAGGCTGATGGAAAAGTTAGCCTGTCTTGACAGAAATTTACCTGACCGAACTGCGTAAGTTTATAACTGAAGAATTAAGTAAAGTTTAACTCATATTTATTGCAATGTGCAGCCTGTGTATAAGTACACTTGATAAAGTAAAACAAAACACTTGCGTGTTCTAGCGCCGGCTTGAAGTCACCCCAGGGTTACATGATTTGGCTTCTAGTCACCCCCAGGTGACTTGTGGGCCATTTCAGGTTGACAATGACCCAATATTATCATAGTATCGAACCTCCTCATAGTATCGTGACTTTAACTAACAAGAAACCGTCAGAGATGGGTAATGCTCCCCAAAGGTTTTTTTGTCACAATATGGCACTATATATTCAGATAAAAGGAAACGTCTTGAGGGGCATAACTTTGGAAAAAATAATACCATGGATGGTTTAGCAACTTAAAAATTTCAAAGGGCCATAACTCTCTAAATAAATCATCTAACCAGAACCCACAAATAACATGCCCATCTCCTCAAGCTAGTTAAGCTTCCCATAAAGTTTCATTGAATTCCAGTTAGTAGTTGGGGGAGAAATAGCCTGGACAAGAATTGCACTATATGTAGTTTATAGAAAATTTCAAAGGGCCATAACTCTGTGAAAAAAAATCATCCGGGCATAACCGGCTGATAATATGCACATCTCCTCCTGGTAGTGAAGCTTCCCATAAAGTTTCATTGAATTCCCGTAATAAGTTGCTGTGAAATAGCCCGGCGGTCTGGCCTTTTCAGGAAGCCTGCAAATAGGAACTAAAAATTTCCAATGGAAACCTTTCCCAAAAATTAAATATGTTTTTAACAATATAATTGTCCCAACATTAACAAGAGGGATGGCCCTAGTTCGCTCACCTGAGAGGAGTTGGTTCATTCAATCTTTACCTAATGTCAAACTTGACCTAGATATTGACCAGACAAACATCCTGGTCAAGTTTCATCATTATTGAACCAAAACTCTGGCGTAGGGAATGTTTAAGTTTTTGTAAGATTTAAAATGGTGACCTATATTTTTTGTTGACCCCCCCCCCCCCCCTTACCAAACATCAAACTTTGCTTACAAGGATTTTGTATAATATAATGAAAATTTGGACAATCTAAGGGCAATTATTATGGCATTAATTATGTGATTTTGCTCATCATCAAACTTGACTGAGATCTTTCAGCAACTTTGATAAAGAATGCTTGAGAAATGTGAATGCTAGAGTGTTTACAAACCAAATGTGGATGGACGGGCGGCGGACAAAGACCAATCCTAAAACCTCAAGCTAAAAAGTGTGTTTCACCGATCTGAGCCATTTTCCAACTTGTCCAAGAAATCAATAAAACCAATGTATTGACTAAGTTTCATGATGATTAGGCAAAAAATGTGACTTCTATAGTGTTCAATCACAAGGTTTCTCTCTATACAGTCACATAAGGAAAACTGCCCCACCCCCCTGGCAGCCATTTTTATTGACCCATCGGGACCATTTGCAAACTCATCTGAGATATATATAAAACAAATCTATTCCCCAAGTTTCATGATGATTGGGCAAAAAATGTGACTTCAAGAGTGTTCACAAGCTTTTTTTTAATAAATAAATATAAGAAAACTGCCCTCCCCCCGGCAACCATGTTATTAAACTGACCAGAACCATTTTCCAACTCAACTCTTGTATCAAGAAACAAATGTTCTGACAAAATTTCATGAAAATTGGGCAAAAAATGTGACTTCTAGAGTGTTCACATGTTTTCACTATATACATATAGAGAAATATGCCCCGCCCACTGCACTGGCGGCCATGTTTTTTCACCGATCCCGACCATTTTCAAACTCGTCCGATATATATAAATAAAACCAATGTTTTGACCAACTTTTGTGATGATTGGGCAAAAATTTTGACTTCTAGAGTGTTTACAAGGTTTCTCTATAGCCAAATAGGGAAAACTGCCACTATATACATATAGAGAAAAATGCCCCGCCCACTGGTAGCCATGTTTTTTCACCGATCTCGACCATTTTGGAACTCATCCGAGACATCAATTGAACCAATGTTTTGACCCACTTTCATGATGATTGGGCAAAAATTGTGACTTCTAGAGTGTTTACAAGGTTTCTCTATAGCCAAATAAGGAAAATTGCCCCGCCATGTTTTTCAACGGATCGGAACCACTTTTGAACTCAACCAAGATATCATTAAGACAAACATTTTGACAAAGTTACATGAAGATTGGGCATGAAATGTGACTTCTACAGTGTTTACAAGGTTTTTCTTTTTTTTGACCTAGTGACCTAGTTTTTGACCAGGGACAACCCAGTTTTGAACTCGGCTGAGATTTCATTGGGACAAAACTTCTGACCAAGTTTCATGAAGATGGGACAAGAAATGTGGCCTCTAGAGTGTTTACGAGCAAATGTTAACGGACGGACGGACATATGACGGACAAAGACCGGTCACAAAAGCTCACCTGAGCAATCAGGTGAGCTAATAAAATAATAAAATTAAATATTTCAGACATGGTGAAAGCCCGTTGGCCATTCCCGACGATCATTCAAAAAAGGCCGACGGTGAAATGCAAAATCGTCGGCCTTGATATTTTATGAGAAAAGTGGACATAAACGCAAAACTTAAACGGACGCCGACGCCAAGGTGATGACAATAGCTCTTTTTTTTTTTTAAATAGATGAGCTAATAATGCAAAAAAAAATTGTGTTTTTTAACCATGTTTAAAAAAATTAATTTTTTTTGGGGGGGGGATGGGTTGGGGGGGGGGGGGTATAGTGTTAGGGTGTGGTGGTCACTTATAACGTGATCTTTAAGAAAGAAAAAAAAACTTTTTTGGGGGGGGGATTCGGGGGGGGGGGGGCTTGGGGGATGGTTTGGGTGGAGTCTATTGTGGTATGTCAGGTAAGAGTTGTTTTGTCAAAGTATCAATCAAATCTAATCATAAATAAAGAAGTTATGGCAATTTAAACTAAATTTAATAATTTGAACTTGAGAGTCAAGGTCATTCAAAGGTCAAGGTAAAATTCAACTTGCCAGGTACAGTACCCTCATGATAGCATGAAAGTATTTGAAGTTTGAAAGCAATAGCCTTGATACTTTAGAAGTAAAGTGGATCTAAACACAAAAATTAACCATATATTCAAAGTTACTAAGTCAAAAGGGCCATAATTCCGTAAAAATGACAACCAGTGTTACACAACTTGTCCTTTACTGTCCCCTTATGATAGTTTGCGAGTGTTCCAAGTATGAAAGCAATATCTACGATACTTAGGGGTTAAGTGGATCAAACAAATAACTTAACCAAATTTTCAATTTTCAAAGTATAAAGGGCCCATAATTCCGTCAAAATGCCAGTCAGAGTTACATAACTTTGCCTGCACAGTCCCCTTATGATAGTTAGTAAGTGTTGCAAGTATGAAAGCAATAGCTTTGATACTTTAGGAATAAAATGGACCTAAACACAAAACTTAACCAACATTTTCAATTTTCTAAGTATAAAAAGGGCACATAATTCTGTCAAAATGCCAGTCAGAGTTACATAACTTTGCCTGCACAGTCCCCTTATGATAGTTAGTAAGTGTTGAAAGTATGAAAGCAATAGCTTTGATACTTAAGGAATAAAATGGACCTAAACACAAAACTTAACCAAAATTTTCAATTTTCTAAGGATAAAATGGGCACATTATTATGTCAAAATGCACGCCAGAGTTATCTAACTTTGCCTGCCCAGTCCCCTCATGATAGTAAGTAAGTGTACCAAGTTTGAATGCAATAGCATTGATTTTTTATGAGAAAAGTGGACCTAAAAGCAAAACTTAACCGGTCACCGACGCCGACGCCAAGGTGATGACAATAGCTCATAATTTTTTTTCAAAAAATAGATGAGCTAAAAATCATTCTCCATCAGAAACAAGGGCTGTTTGTAAAACATGCATGCCCCCTATATGGGCTGTCAGTTTTAGTGGCAGCCATTGTGTGAATTCGTTTTTTGTCACTGTGACCTTGACCTTTGACATAGTGACCTGAAAATCAATAGGGGCCATCTGCCAGTCATGATCAATGAGCCTATGAAGTTTCATGAACCTAGGCGTAAGCATTCTTGAGTTATCATCGGGAAACCATTTTAGATATTGCAAAACTTTAACCAAGATTACAGTTTTGGACAAACACAATTAATGAATCACTGTGACCTTGACCTTTGACATAGTGACCTGAAAATCAATAGGGGTCATCTGCCAGTCGTGATTAATGTACCTATGAAATTTCATGATCCTAGGCCTAAGCATTCTTGAGTTATTATCCGGAAACAGTTTTACTATTTTGAGTCACTGTGACCTTGACCTAGTGACCTGAAAATAAATAGGGGTCATCTGCCAGTCGTGATTAATGTACCTATGAAATTTCATGATCCTAGGCCTAAGCGTTCTTGAGTTATCATCCGGAAACCATCTGGTGGACGGACCGACGGACGGACCGACATGAGCAAAACAATATACCCCCTCTTCTTCGAAGGGGGCATAAAAAAAACCATCTGTTGGAAAGCCCAATATAATCCTAAACTGTTAAAAAAAATCTGTTGGGAAGCCCAATATAATCCTAATCTGTTCATAAAAAGTTAAAACAGTTAAAGGAACATCATTGAAGTTCCATGTCTGCAAAGTCTTGCGAAGAACATTAACTATTTACAAGTCAGAATAGTCACGTTCATAGGTCAGATTTACAGTCAAGCACGTCTCGGCAGTTATGTGAGATCATGTAAGCTTTAAAATACCTTTGCAATGATGTCTGCCAGAAGGCTGGTTCCTGTGTGACTGTCTAGCATACAGGAGCCGGGGGTGGTCATCAGGCTGCGCAGGCTGGCCAGTTGTAAATCAGCACTGCCACTCTCACCCACATACCTCCCTAGCAAGGCCATCTGACACAGTAAAAACACGGTTGTTTCCTTCAAATAGCAATTATAGGGGCAAATGAAAGCACATTTCCAGAGCTTTTCAAAAGTTCTTACCTAATTTTATTCCCCTATATATAAGACATCATATACGATTTTGTTGTTTAACCTTTAGAATTATCAAGTAGGACTTATGTGTTAATTTACAAGAATTGCGACACCTTAAGGGTTTCGCTGGATGGAATCAGTGGGGAGACCAAATCAAATTGAAAACCAATTATTTCTGAGCATTTGATGATGTTTACCATGGCCCCTGATTAGATACCTTAACAAGAGGGCCAAGATGGCCCTAGTTCGCTCACCTGAGAGGAGTCGGTTCATTCAATCTTTACCAAATGTCAAACTTGACCTAGATATTGTCCAGACAAACATCCTGGTCAATTTTCATCATTATTTCATCTGCAAATCATGATCAATATACCTATGAAGTTTCATGATCCTAGGCGTAAGCATTCTTGAGTTATCATCCAGAAACCATTTTTCTAAGTTGAGTCACCGTGACCTTGACAGCCATTGTGTGAATAAGTTATTAGGCACTGTGACCTTGACCTTTGACCTAGTGACCTGAAAATCAATAGGGGTCATCTGTGAGTCAATATACCTATGAAGTTTCATGAACCTAGGCATAAGCGTTCTTGAGTTATCATCCAGAAACCATTTTACTATTTCAGGTCACTGTGACCTTGACCGTTGACCTGGTGACCTGAAAATCTATAGGGGTCATCTGCAAGTCATGATCATTGTACCTATGAAATTTCATGATCCTAGGCATAAGCGTTCTTGAGTTATCATCCGGAAACCATTTAACTATTTCAGGTCACCCTGACCTTGACCTTTGAAATAGTAACCTAAACATTATTAGGGGTCATCTTCGAGTCATGATCAATGTACCTATGAAGTTTCATGATCCTAGGCATAAGCGCTCTTGAGTTATTATCTGGAAACCATTTTTCTATTTCGGATCACCATGACCTTGACCTTTGACCCTGTGACCTGAAAATCAATAGGGGTCATCTACGAGTCATGATCAATGTACCTATGAAGTTTCATGATCCTGGGCCTAAGCGTTCTTGAGTTATCATCCGTAAACCATTTTACTATTTTGGGTCATCGTGACCTTGACCTTTGACCTAGTGACCTGAAAATCAATAGGGGTCATCTACGAGTTATGATCAATGTACCTATGAAGTTTCATGATCCTAGGCCTAAGCGTTCTTGAGTTATCATCTGGAAACCATTTTACTATTTCGGGTCATCGTGACCTTGACCTTTGACCTAGTGACCTCAAAATCAATAGGGGTTATCTGCGAGTCATGATCAATGTAGCTATGAAGTGTCATGATCCTAGGCATAAGTGTTCTTGAGTAATCATCCGGAAACCATTTTATTGCTTTGGGTCACTGTGACCTTGACCTTTGACCAAGTGACATGAAAATCAATAGGGGTCATCTGCGAGTCATGATCAATGTACCTATGAAGTTTTATGATCCTTGGCATAAGCGCTCTTGAGTTATCATCCGGAAACCATCTGGTGGACAGACGGACCGACATGAGCAAAACAATATACCCCCTCTTCTTCGAAAGGGGGGGGGGGGCATAATGAGAAAACTGCCCCCCTCCCAGCAGCCATGTTATTCAACTGACCGGAACCATTTTTGAACTCAACTCTCATATCAAGGAAACAAATGTTCTGAGCAAATTTCATGAAAATTGGGCCAAAAATGTGACTTCTACTGTGTTCACATGTTTTCACTATATACAAATAAAGAAAAATGCCCCGCCCACTGGCAGCCATGTTTCTTCACCAATCCCGACCATTTTCAAACTCGTCCGAGATATCAATAAAACCAATGTTTTGACCAACTTTCATGATGATTGGGCAAAAATTGTGACTTCTAGAGTGTTTACAAGGTTTCTCTATAGCCAAATAGGGAAAACTGCCACTATATACATATAGAGAAAAATGTGTCGCCCACTGGCGGCAATGTTTTTTCACCGATCTCAACCATTTTCGAACTCGTCCGAGACATCAATTGAACCAATGTTTCGACCAACTTTCATGATGATTGGGCTAAAATTGTGACTTCTAGAGTGTTTACAAGGTTTCTCTATAGCCAAATAAGGAAAACTGCTCCGCCCACTGGTGGCCATGTTTTTCAACGGATAGGAACCACTTTTGAACTCAACCAAGATATCATTAAGACAAACATTTTGACAAAGTTACATGAAGATTGGGCATGAAATGTGACTTCTACAGTGTTTACAAGGTTTTTCTTTTTTTTGACCTAGTTTTTGACCCGGCACAACCCAGTTTCGAACTCGGCTGAGATTTCATTGGGACAAAGCTTCTGACCAAGTTTCATGAAGATGGGACAAGTAATGTGGCCTCTAGAGTGTTTACTAGCTAATGTCAACGGACGAACGGACATACAACGGACAAAGACCGGTCACAAAAGCTCACCTGAGCAATCAGGTGAGCTAAAAATATATCAAACAGTTCAACCAGCTTTTATTACTGACCACTGATATAAACATCTGGCATACAGCAAAGTGAGAGGGTCAGTAAGCTGAGTGGCAAATATTTACACACTGCAATGATTAATATCTGGGGTCTAACAAATTCTAGAGCAGAACTAAAAATAGATTGGGAAATATGACTTAGCAGGTTAAACAATGGAGATAGATACTGCAAAATTGTGTACATGTTGTCTTCATTTCAGCTTTCTCTTAGTTGATAGGCTTACCATAAGTAATAATGACTAAAACAGTTGTTAATTATGAAAATTCTGTGTTATGGAAAATTAAATAAAACAGTTAATGGTACATAATACTGACATAATAAAACCAAACTTTACTACACATGACACAAATGTTCTGACCAAATTTCATGAAGATTGGGCAACTGAATTAAATAAAACTAGAGTGTTAACAAGATTTTACTATAGCTGTATAAGGAAAAATGCCCCGCCCCATTGGAAGCCGTGTTTTTCAAGCAAACATAATAATTTTCGAACTCATTTAAGATATCATTGAGACCAATCTTCTGACCAAATTTCATGAAGATTGGACAATAAATGTGGCCTCTAGTGTTAACAAGGTTTTACTAAAGCCATATATAGCATTATAAGGAAAAATTCCCCACCCCTGGTGGCCATGTTTTTAAAGCAACAAAAACCATTTTCGAACTCATCCAAGATATCATTGGGACAAATCTTCAGACCAAGTTTCATGATGATCGGAAAATAAATGTGACCTCTAGAGTGTTAACAAGGTCATACATTTCAATATAATTTAAAATATAACTTGAGAAGAACATGTGTCGAAAAATGCGAAATAAGCGAGATATTTAATTCTGAAATCGAAAATGTCTGTGCAGTAGAATTCGCCAGAATGTATATCATGCATGTACGATGTGAATCTTAATTAAGTTTAATGGTTGTTTTTAAATTCCTGCAGCGATGTCTATTCATTTTACACACGAACACTAACTCCGATCCTAATAAAAAGACGAATTCTTCGGTTATTGTAGGAAAATATGTACGAAATATCTTCGTCACCATCAGCTCGGGGCGCTAATTTGTCTTTGCTGCATTTTATGAAATTTGTCTTCAATATCTTGCCTATTTTGTGTTATTGTAACATGTATTTATCAATATATTACAATTTAACACATATAAAAATCGTAAAGTCTCGCTTTAATTGTTTGACAAAAGAATGCCATATTGTACAGAATCATCAAACAATAAAAAACATATTCAAAGGTCTGCTATCTTCCAGAATGTAAAACTATCATTTATAATTAATTCCACTTAATCTTCTTGTGCTTAAAACAAATATTTTAAAAAGGGAGACAACTCTGTCAATTCAACATAATTTTTCATTTGCAGTTACTTCCCTTGACATGAAAAACTATATAGTGTTCAAAAGCTGTTATTACTACATAAATATAAGGAAAATGACCCCCCACTCAGCGGCCATGCTTTTTTACCGATCCGAGCCATTTTCGAACTCAACTGTCATATCCAAAAAACACATGTTCTGACTAAATTTCATGAACGTTGGACCAAAAATGTGACTTCTAGAGTGTTCCCATGTTTTCACTATATACATATAGAGAAAACTGCACCGCCCCTGGCGGCCGTGTTTTTTCACCGATCTGGACCATTTTCAAACTCGTCCAAGAAATCAATAAAACCAATGTTTTGACCAACTTGTGACTTCTAGAGTGTTTACAAGGTTTCTCTATAGCCAAATAAGGAAAACTGCCCCGCCCACTGGCGGCCATGTTTTTCAACACACAGGAACCACTTTTGAACTCAATCAAGATATCATTAAGACAAACATTTTGACAAAGTTACATGAAGATTGAACATAAAATGTGACTTCTACAGTGTTTACAAGGTTTTTCTTATTTTTTACCTAGTGACCTAGTTTTTGACCCGGCACAACCCAGTTTCGAACTCGGCCTAGATTTAATTGGGGCAAAGCTTTTGATACAGTTTCATGAAGATGGGACAAGAAATGTGGCCTCTAGAGTGTTTACGAGCAAATGTTTACGGAAGGATGGACAGACATACGACGGACAAAGACCGGTCAGAAAAGCTCACCTGAGCAATGAGGTGAGCTAAAAAGAAGAAATTCATTTCCCATGACTGTAATATTAAAAACATTCAAAGAGCAGTTTTACGTCCAATAAATCACTCATTCCATATTTCCTCAAAAAGGTGATGAAAGATCTCCATTTGAGTCTGAAACAGCAGCACACTAAACATATATGCACTTTAATTCATCATTACCATTTTTTATCTATACATCCATTTGTATTTCCAAAGCACTTTGAAAACATTATTACACTATAATTAATGGTAATATTTATCTTTGCACCTATGTTCTTTGCATAATATCAAGCATGTTAAACACATTTGCATAACAGTTTAAGAACATAATAATCTTTTAATAAAGTAGCAAGTTAAAGATTTAGTAATACAATTTTGCTTTTAAATACATTCAGTAGGGTTACAATACAATGCTGAAAGATGTTCCACACAACTGAATAATTAGCATGTTACCATGCGTCTGATTCTGACTGATAGTTCATCTGTCCTCTTTGGTCTTAGGGAGGCTACAACCGTGACAATGTCTGGAACCAGGATCTCCTCCATCTGCAATGTGGTACACATGCACTAGATAAGTGTATTCTATGGATAATTGACACAAATTCCTATGAATACAGGTAGTTAAAAATCACAAAATCATAAATATGGTGCTCTCCAATAGTACCGTACTACAGGGACTTACCACAGATGCATCTTTTAAAGATGGAAGAAGGCTTTCAAACATGTGCAGTGCTAATATTTTTTTGGAAACCTTGGTATCTCCTGTCAGAAGTGGCCCTAAAACATGCACAAAAACAAAAACTACTTTTAAAAGTGTTTAAACTCGTGTTGGTTCATGAAATATTGATTAAAACACAGAAGTATGTAGTTGTCTCAATTTGTTTAAAAAAAAGCTTAATTATAATAGCTGTAAGATGTTTGTTTTTTTATTTCTAGAAGGCACATTATTGGTGACTTCAAAACTAAATCAACAGCTCCTACAATCATAAGAAAACAATTACATTTAAATACATCTGTAAATCTAAGTAACTGTTGTTAAAAAACTTGTTTCTGGTCCTGATTTGTTATAGCAACTAAGCTGTATAATCATTTGTGTCGTGTTCTGAGAAAATTTGGCTTAATTCATGTTCGTAAAGTGTCGTCCCAGATTAGCCTGTGCGGTCCCCACAGGCTAATCAGGGACAACACTTTCCGCTTTAATGGTATTTTTTGTTTAAAGGAAGTCCCTTTTTACCGAAAATCTAGTTTAAGCAGAAAGTGGTGTCCCTGATTAGCCTGTGCGTACTGCACAGGCTAATGTGGGACGACACTTTACGCACATGAATTATGCCAAGTTTTCTCAGAACACGACACATTTCATGTTGAGCATTTAAATGTAGGATTTCGTTGTTTTCTGATTATAAAAGTCGAGTATGAGAATACAAAACCAAATAACAGCAATATTCATTCACCTTATCATTATCTACAAAAGAATGTACATGTGTAAGAACTACCATGTAAACTACTTATGGTGTTATATTACATAAATATCCGATGCCATAGACAATGATACAGTGTATTTTGAGTGTTTGTGATGATATGCTGTGGCTTTGTGATAAAAGGCTGTGTGTTTGTGATATTATGCTGTGTGTTTGTGATGGCATGCTGTGGGTTTGTGATTTAATGCTGTGGGTTTGTCATGATATGATGTGGGTTTGTGATGATATGGTGTGGGTTTGTGATGATATGCTGTGGGTTTGTGATGATATGCTGTGTGCTTGTGATGATATGGTGTGGGTTTGTGATGATATGCTGTGGGTTTGTGATTTTATGCTGTGTGCTTGTGATGATATGGTGTGGGTTTGTGATGATATGCTGTGGGTTTGTGATTTTATGATGTGTGCTTGTGATGATATGGTGTGGGTTTGTGATGATATGCTGTGGGTTTGTGATGATATAGTGTGGGTTTGTGATGATATGCTGTGGGTTTGTGATGATATGCTGTGGGTTTGTATGATATGCTGTGGGTTTGTATGATATGCTGTGTGCTTGTGATGATATGCTGTGGGTTTGTTATGATATGCTGTGGGTTTGTGATGATATGCTGTGTGCTTGTAATGATATGCTGTGGGTTAATTTGCAATGGCATTTTGCGGGTTTATGATGATATGTTGTGTGCTTGTGATGATATGTTGTGATCTTGTGATGATAAGCTGAGGGTTTGTGATTATATGATGTGTGCTTATGATGATATGCTGTGGGTTTGTGATATGCTGTGTGCTTGTGATGGTATGCTGTGTGCTTGTGATGATATGCTGTGGATTTGTGATTATATGTGGGTTTGTGATGGCATGCTGTGGGTTTGTGAAGATATGCTGTGGGATTGTGAAGGCGTGCTGTGGGTTTGTGATGGTATGCTGTGTTCTTGTGATGGCATGCTGTGGGTTTGTGATGGCATGCTGTGGGTTTGTGGCGATATGATGTGTGCTTGTGACAATATGCTGTGGGTTTGTGTGTGATGATATGCTGTGTAGAGCTAAGGATACGGTCGATGAATCGAAAAACCGGTTCAACGCCGCCGATTCGATTTCGATACCAATACGGCCAATTTCGATTCGATTTACTGCAATCCCGATTGATCCGCATTTAAAACTTACTTTCCAAAACTGTTGACTTAACGTTCTTGTCATTTGTAATACGTATTTTGATTGGTCAATAGCCAATATGGATCCAATGAATTAATAACATGCTCAGCATTACATCAGCTGGTAAAATGGCTTCTTCAACCATGCTGAAAGACGCACCGTCAAAATTTAAATTAAAAGTATTTCAAACATTTCGGGTTTTCGAAGTTTCTGATGCAAAGGCAACTTGCAAAACGTGTTTTGTTGACGCAAGTTACCCATATGGTTTGTTTACTAAACTGTGTGCATTTTGTTAAGAAGTCAACTGGATGTTGTTTATATACTTACATTTTAGTTTGTTGTTGTTTTCTGTTAAACGCATGTGCATTTTATGTTATTTAAGAATAAATCAACAGGATGTTGTGTTCAATAAATGTGTTACTCATAAAACAATGTTGCGTTTTAAATTGTATTTAAAAAATTAAACACTTTAAATGTACAACATAATAAGTTAATAACAAATACCAAACATATTAATTCATGCTCTTGACAAACCAAACATGAAATAGTTAGCAAAATAAGCAGCATATAGTTTAATTTAAATCGAATCGAAAATAATCCAATCGGACCATTTGGTATCGAAATCAAATCGAATGATGGGTGAATCGTTACAGCTCTAATGCCGTGTGATTGTGATAGCATGATGTTGGTTTGTGATGATATGATGAGCATCTGTGATGATATGCTGTGGGTTTTGTGATGATATGCTGTGGATTTGTGATGATATGCTGTGGGTCTGTGATGATATGCTGTGTGCTTGTGATGATATGCTGTGGATTTGTGATGATATGCTGTGTGATTGTGATGACATTATGTGGGTTTGTGATGATATGCTGTGTGATTGTGATGACATTATGTGGGTTTTGTGATATGATGTGTGCTTGTGTATGGATGCTGTGTGCTTGTGATGATACGCTGTGGGTTTGTGATGGCATGTTGGGTGTTTGTGATATGCTGTGGGTTTGTGATGATATGCTGTGGGTTTTGTGTTGATATTATGTGTGCTTGTGATTGGATGCTGTGTGCTTGTGATGATACGCTGTGGGTTTGTGATGGCATGTTGAGTGTTTGTGATGATATTCTGTGTGCTTGTGATGATATACTGTGTGCTTGTAATGATATGTGATGTGTTTATGATGATATGCTGCGTGTTTGTGATGGAATGCTGTGGGTTTGTGATGGCATGATGTGCGTTTGTGATTATATGCTGTGGGTTTGTGATGGCATGCTGTGGGTTTGTGATGATATGCTGTGGGTGTGTGATAATACGAAGACAAAGCCCACTAAGGCAAACACAAAGCATTCTATTATAAGCACATATTAAAAGTTATAAATAAACTGACATCATTTCAATTAAACAACCAATATAGCAATAGTCAACATAACACAGACAATGCATTAAATACAAATGGCTTATATTAGTGTGTATACTTACTGCATACACATTTCCAAAATGTAGCCACTTCTGACTTCTCATTCACTGTCAACAATATTTCATTTATGCAATTATGAATCGTCGGGTGACAGCTGGTGCTTGCCTGTAGAGTTGAGAAGAAACAAAAGTTAAAGAAGATTCATCAAAATTAATATTCATATACTCAGTGCTCCAGCCAGCTCTTCAAAATAGAGGGGAGCTTCCCCAAAAAGGGCAAATTTCACGCGTAATTTTGGAAATTAGGGCATTTGGTTATAAATATACTTAAGTATATACTTTGCTTATACTATATACTTATGAATTGTAAACATTAGTGCATTGGATGTTTTCACCAATTGTATGCTGTTCCTCATTTTGTGTAATGAAATTATAATAAATATATTACTATCTACATTGGCGCTAAGGAAAACAACTTCGTAGCCAATTTCATAAACGACTTGGGCTAGCATCCGACTACACGCATTAGAGATATGTAGATATCATATTTCTTTCTGGTGTGTGTGTGTGTGGGAGGATTTTTATGTTTTTTATCACCTATCACCATTGAACTGCATGTTAATCTGTCAGGTTCCAGTTTAAGCATCAGTGGCCTTGTAGAAGCAATGAAGAAAACATGAAATAAATTCAGGGGTTTCACTGGGTCAAATTAATGTTGTGACTGTCACCTCTTAATTTGTATAAATTTGAATAACTGTGAGTCAATGTTTTTCCACAATAATAATATTAATTAAAACAATAATCTATATTGACAAATTTAAAGTCTGAACAATGATCAATGTCACCATGAAGTAGCATCCAGTCTGGAGATTAAAAATGAAACATTGATATATTTATTTTACAACACGTTATTTCAACTAATGTCAACAACGTTGACTGTTTTGTTAGGTCGCGAAAATATATGACATTATCAAAATTACATTTTACTTGCAGAGTGATAAATCCACCATCCAAACAAGCTCTTTATTTGTTGAAATAACAACTGTCTGCCCCTATTCATGTTAAAATTCATCATGATTGAGGACAGACAGTGTTTTAAAGTTCAGAAATAAAATCCAAACACAAATATGTTTTTCAATGCCGTAATTTCGGACTTAAAATTAACCGCATATTCACATTAAAAAAAGATGATTAATTTTCAAATTTTAATGTGTTTTGAATTAAAAATCACTATTTTGGCAAACAAAAAATCATAGCCAAAGAATTCAGAAGTTTAAACAAGAGGGCCATGATGGCCCTGAATCGCTCACCTGACTAACCTTGCTTCATGAACTTAAATTTTATTAGACCCATATACAATCCCAAGCCAAATTTCATTAATTAATACATTCTGACAAAATTTCATTAAGACGTGATGAAAACTGTGACCTCTTTCATCTACACAAGGTTTTACTAGAATTTGCCCGGTGACCTAATTTTTGACCCCAGATGACCCATATACGATCCAAAATCAGATATTATCAAGATAAACATTCTGACCATATTTCATTAAGATCATATGAAAACTATGACCTCTATTGTCTTCACAAAGTTTTTCTATGATTTGACCTAGTTTTTGACCCCAGATGACCCTAATACAATCCCAACCCAGATTTCATCAAGATTAATATTCTGGCCAAATTTCATAAAGATTTAATGAAAACTGTGACCTCTACTGTCTACAAAAGTTTGTTTTTTTAATCTGACCTAGTTTTTGACCCTAGATGACCCAAAGTCAATCCCAATCCAGATTTTAACAAGACAAACATTCTGACTATATTTCAATAAAATCTGATGAAAATTGTGACCTCTATAGTCTACACAAGGTTTTTCTATTATTTGACCTAGTGCCTAGTTGCTGACCCCAGATGACCCAAATACAATCCAAACAGGGCTCCTCTTACCCAAAAATTTCTGTGGCCAACATTTTAGCCAAATGGAATTTTGTGTAGCCAAATTTTAGAAACTGTAGCCAAAGTTTTAGCAAAGCATTTGCAGGGGTCAAAGTTGGATATTTTGAAAATCCTGAACTTAAAGCTGGGGGCCAGGGGGCCGCAGGGCCCTCGGTGGGTCCAGGGGACAAGGGGGCCAGAGGCCCCCTGAAGCTCCTGGATTCGACACATTTAAAGGGTGCCTGTACCTGTTCTGGTGATTCTATTTTCTTAAAAAAACAACATACACATATATTTAAAAATCTTCATGTATTTGATAAAGAACACAAAGTTAGACAAAAGGCCATTCATTCACATGCACCCTCTGTCTGGCATGGACTCGACTGCAGGTGTTGCTTTTGAAGAACCAGATAAAACCTGTAACAGTGGTTACAAATTATATTTTTCACACATACTTTAAAAAAGTCATTAATACATGTTTAATTAATGCAGAATCAAATGTCACCATTTATATTCACAGAATCATGCTGCCAGAAGCCTCCACATACACCTAAGAAAATTGGGTATGGTGGCTTCTGCTAAACAGTTAAAATTGAAAATTTCAGCATGGGTTCCCCTAGTTTTTATCCCAATCGTTGTTTGAATGCTAAATAATTGTATCCTGGTGTGACCCAAATTTGACGATGTAACGGTTACATGAAGCAATATTTAGCAAATAATTTAAGAAATAATGAATGTTTAATAGCACAAAATAATAATTTTAAACTCGGCTGTATTACTTTGAAATGATTCCAAGACAATAATTATCCATTTAATCGATAAAAATAGAACATCGTCGAATTAAGGTGTCGGCGAATTTGGATTACGGTAGGTTGCCCATATTTGTTTTACAAAAAGTAAAAAAAACAACATTTCTTGCTGCTGGGCTCATATGTTGGGGACAATAAAACATTTTATTTAACTAAAAAAGACCTGTCCCAGTCAGCAAAAATGGCGTATTTGATCGTATTTTCAATTACTGTTAAAATTCTTTCCTGATTCATGCTTTATTCCAAGGTCAAAATGTTTTAAAAGCTCACAATCAATGAATCATACGTTATTAATAAAAAAAAATTGGCAAATTTGCTAGATCTATCTTGCCGATTTTTGATGCAAAACAACCTAAACAGTAAACTTTAGCAACAGAAAATACGACCAAATTCGGGGTGTTAGTTAAAAAAATAAAACCCTACCTGGTTGGTCTTGATGGTTCTTATATTCTTTATGTGATAAGGGCCCTCTGCGTGGAGACGCAATGCCTTCTTCCCACAAGACTGATAATTCAGGGTTTTCTTACAAACTTCTCAAACCGCTTTTCCACAAGCTTCCACTTTTCTAAACCAGTTCACTACCCGCCCGTAGACTACAGCGGGGAATGGCCACCCATTATAAACTGTACGCTGAAGTTTCTTTAGCTACCAACAGGCAAGTATCTCGTTGCCATTTTTCTCAACTTAAGTCTAAACACAGCTTCCCATTCGGCATCAAATATACGCAAAAAGTACTCAAATTGATTTAAATCGGCAGCAATCTTTAATCTTTAATCAGATGTAATTGTTTATTTAATCCTCTACGATGTACGATTTGTTTTCACATCAGTAATTTGTCTCGATGACCGGTGTTAATGCCGACTGCGTATAAATTTTTCAGGTCAATAACACGGCGATGTATTGATGCACAGTCTACAGCTGAAAGCGGTTAATATCTGGGACGGCATGTCAGGAAAAAAATCAATACCGATAATTCGCATAGTTCATTAATTAAGCAACGATTAATAACACTTATCCTTTATGGATTTTCATGAAAGAAAAACCATAATAAAGAAAATTTTATTCTCTTTAATCTGATATATAAACAAGTTTGGAAAGAATTGGATGAAAAATTTGGACTTTATTGCATAAACACCATTTTCTCAATTCAAGGGGAGGTAATTCTGTACTTCATCGACCAATAATGCTCATTTTTGTAGGGTTCGTGTCCTCATTGATATAAAGACACTGTGCAAATTTGGAAAGGATCGGACAAAATATGGAAGATTTTTGAAAGTTTTCACAAAATAGGCAAAAACGAATAAACATGCAAAGTTCAACGAGCTCCTGCGGCCATGTTTTTTGACGAATCAAATTTCTTTGAACAACTTTTTCAGGGGAGCCTTCAAAGGTCATCCCTGTGAAATTTTTTGAAAATCTGATGAGCGGTTTCTGACAAGAAGATTTTTTAAGGTTTTTACCATATATGGTCATGGTGGCCATCTTGGTTATGCGATCAAATTTTTTTTAACAATTCTTTTGTCCCATGACCTAGGGATGCTCCACATGAAATTTAGTTGAAATTGGCTCAATGTTTTAGTAGAAGAAGATGTTTACAAATTGTTTACAGACAGACGGCCGGACGCTGAGTGATCACAACAGCTCACCCCGAGCTATCGCTCAGGTGAGCTAAAAAATCAATAGTGCTGAGTTTGATTTCATTCGAGTGTGATTGTGCCGAACCAAGCGTGACCTCAGAGATAATCTTTCACAGCATGTTACTATCGTCTGCAACAAAAGGCTAATTAATGATCTGATAACAAACCATGCCCTTGGGGCTTGTTTGTTCACAATGTGTTGATTTATTACGCCCAGGCAGTCATGTACCGGTAAGGGTGTTATCTGTGTATTCATGTTGATGTTTCTGCCGGAAAACAGGAATTTAGAGACCAAAAGGGCATTTGACAGAAAAATAGAGGGGCGCTTTTTAAGGGGGCAAATTTTAGAGGGGCGCAGCGCCCCTCTATTTATTGCTAGCTGGAGCACTGTATACTTGTTGACAATCATTGATCAACAACTGATTAAGGCTTAAGTTAAAAAGCGATGTTTTTCCTTACCACTTTTGGACTGGTTCCAGTTACTGTCAAATTGGGAAAATTAGTTTCGTCATCATTCAAATTGGAATTTTTTTAATTACACTGAATACTATATAAAACATGTACAAACATAAAGTTGTATATTAACATTATAATGGTCAGTGATTTGCTGTGACAGCCTGTTTCTTTTAACAGTAAGTAATGAGTTTATTCAACAAAACACTCTTTAAACTGAAGCTGTACTTGAGGGAATTCAAATTTTTAAGTAAAAGAAAAGTTGCTCAACTGAGACACAAAAGAACTGCCATAATTTCAATATGGGGAATATGGGTTTTTAATTTGTCTAAGAGACTATCCATTCATGAGAAACTAGCTTACTAAAAGAACCTTTTCTTCAAAAAGTCAAGCTTAAAAACATAACAGAAAAGCAGCATGTTAAAGTTTTTACTAAGAACAATCCACTATAAGCATAATACTAATATAACTTATTGACTCTGAATAATTTATCCTTATATCTGCAACTATATAAATAACCTAAATCATGTAATGAGTTTCAGTGTGACAAGTGTGACATTGACAAGTACTTCAATGACTTACCCAGACTATGTTAGCCACTTGGGGGTAGTTCTTCTCACTGATCAATGATGAACCCGACCAACTGTCCTTCAGCAGCTTCTTGACTTTAGACTGAAAATAATGGAAGCATTTGGTAGGATGGTTTCTGCATTATTTATCAAAATAACTATGTGGCTTACATAAACAGAAGTTATCACTTAATCCTTTCCCACTCATCCACTCAGAAGAAAAAAGAAAGTGGCTATGTAACAATTAGCAAAATTAACTACAACAGCCAGAGAGAAACTCGCGGCTGTTAAGGTTGTATGCTGTTTGCTACTCATTAGTATCTATTAATAAAGGTCTTACATTCTATTGTATTTTCTAAGGAACTATAAATGAGTATCTGTATGTTAAAGGGCTTATGAAAGTACAAGAGGGCCTGAAAGGCCCAAAGTCGCTCGTCTGAGATACAAAGGAACTGACCTGCTCCTGTGTAGCCCCCAAGATATAACTAGAACAAATGCTCTGACCAAGCTTCATGAAGAGTTAAATTTTAGAGTGCTCACAAGGTTTTACTATTGCCATATGAGGATCAAGTCCCCGACCTCTGGCAACCATGTTTTTCAATAGACCAGAACTATTTTGGAAACTGATCCAAGATATCAGGTGAGCTAAGGAATTCTGAAGCTTTTCAGTAGACTATGACTCACATGGTGGTGTCTGTTCGCTGTGAGCAGCAGGTACAGTGTGTCTGGCACGCAGGCCTTCCAGCCCTGGTGGAACTCAGCCTCCAAGTGGGGCAGCACAGAGCCAACAAACTGATCACTGCTCACCTGAAATACAGCAATCACAGGAGAAGTTTACCATCAGCAAATCTTACTGAAGGTAAGAATTTCACCCGGACATTACCCAAAGCATCAATTTTGTTGATGAAGAATAAAAGATACAAGCAAACCTTTCATTTTTAATCTATGATTATCAAGATTCACATTTTCTAACACCCATGCTGTTCCAAAACTGTATTATCTCTATTGTTTATACAACAAACATTGCATTGGGGTCAAATGGCATGGATACCTTTGCTATGATCTGTGCAATTCCACTCCTACAAATCTGCTGTAAATGTGTTCTCTTGGAGGCTAGCTGTAGGAGCTGCTTCACAACTTCCTGTACAGCCTCATCTCCATCCAGAAACAGGCGACCAGAATGTATGAGAGCTAGAAAGCCACACACCTGACCCAGCAGAATGTTGCTCACCTCCTGCAAAATACCATGTTTATTTATTGATATGCTGATATATGAAACAGTGCATATAGATTGGTGCACAATGTTGATGTTGTGCTGATAGCGGAAAAGGAGCATTTGGGTTAGTACACATGTACACTTTAACAAATGTATTAACCCTTTGCATGCTGGGAAATTTGTCGTCTGCTAAAATGTTGTCTGCTGAATTTCTAAAATTAGCATTTTCTTCGATTTTTTTTCAAAGAATACTATCAGAATAGCAAACAGTTTGGATCCTGATGAGACGCCACGTTCTGTGGCGTCTCATCTGGATCCAAATTGTTTGCAAAGGCCTTCAAAATTCGGTTCCCCCACTGAAAGGGTTAAACAAATGTATTAATTATTATCTGTTCTTGTTACCAATATGCTAAAAATCGTAATTAGAGTGTAAGTGCGCATGTGTGTGTGGGGAGGTCTTAGTGAACAAATATTTAACAAGACTTTAAATTATGATGTCCTACTCATAATTATTTAATAAGCAATTATTCCATAACCATGCATGACTAGGACATATGTTACTGCAGTCATCTTATGAATCAAAGCAATTATCAGTAATATTATACAAATATGTATTGAACAATTTGCAACAGTGAATTTTCAGTGTCACAGAGATAACAAGAGATGTGTTTGTCAGAAACACAATGCCCCTTTTTGCGCCGCTTTGAAGCCATATATTTGACCTTTGACCGTGAAGGATGACCTTGACCTTTCACCACTCAAAATGTGCAGCTCAATGAGATACACATTCATGCCAAATATCAAGTTGCTACCTTCAATATTGCAAAAGTTATGACCAAGGTTTAAGTTTAGTGACAGACAGGCCAAAAACAATATACAGTCCAACCTGCCCGAGCGACCGCCTGTGAATAGCGACCAGTTGTCAATAACGACCACGTTGATTTCCCCCGGAACGATTTCACTATATTCTGTACCTGCGAATAACGCCCACCTGCCAACAACGACCAGCGACCGCAATTTTACATTCCCAAAGTCGATTTTGATAGCTAACAACGACCACGTCAATGACCAGCGACCACCATTTTAAATTCCCAACAGTCGAGTGACTAACAAAATCGTTTTAATTATCATAATATAACGTTCCATAACGAATAATTTAGATTTGACAAAACAGCATACACTAACTTATTAATACAATGACAATATATTTTTTGAAGGATTTTCTAGTAAACTTTGTACGTTGTCATCGGTTTGCAAAAAAAATAATCTTGTATTCCTTGAAAGAGGCTTACAACGATCACTTCAATCATAACAATTAACGATTTCACAACTGTCAATAAAACAATGAACGCCATAATGCTGTGATAGTCACGTGATTAACATCTTACCAGTGCACTGGTCGGTCGCTATGGAGATATAGGCAAGTGACAGTTTACTCGATAGCTGTTTCTTTTGTTTATTTAACACACATTGCTAATTGGTAGCCACCTGCTTCTTTTATGCATTTGGTAGTTTGACGAAGGTGTAAGAAGTTGCCTTTTTTATTTTATTGGCTCGCGATTATTTATATACTAATTGCCGAAAATACCAAACGTTTGGGGCTTATATCAACTTATAAAGGAAATTTACGGTTTCTTTACAATTACGATGCAAATTGTACGCATACAATTTAAATTCATTCCTGTCTTAAATTTCTCCGTGATACGACGCGCATAGATGATAGATAAGTAAATTGTCAGTTAAAGTTAACCATTATGGCATCTAAGCGTTAGTTCGTTTGTTAGTTTATGTTTGCAAATTGAAATAATACATGTAAATATAAAACACAACTGTGATTTCAATCCTTTTTTACATTACACATGCTTTAGAATTCACACATTTAAACAATAGAGCACATAAATCATACGGTACCTGTTAAAAACCTACTAGCATATTTTGCAAAGTTTCAATCGACCCTGCGATTAAAGACCACCTGTGAACAAAGACCACAACGACCAAATCCCTCGAGTGGTCGTTATTGGCAGGTTGGACTGTACGCCCGATCATACGATCTGGGGGCATAATAAGTTACACAAATTTTGAAAGTATATAGGCTAAGTTGTCTCAAAGATTTTACAAATCCTTTTTTATCTTGATGGAACCAAATATTTGGTTGGTCTGGACTGCTATTAATGCCATGCACAGAGAGTCAGTGACATACATATTAAATTGTTACCGGTAGTTTGCTCATATAATAAGTTAATAAGGAGTCAATAAGAAGAGAGACTTACAGATTTGGAGGGTTTTCCAGCATGTGATAATTTAGACTTTTCTTTGATCATTGACAGAATAAGGCGGCTGTCGATACATTCCATAACTCTTAACATCTGACATAATGCAGTAGAGAACCCCTGTCGAGCAAACTTCCTTCCAGATGACAAGCCTTGTACCAGTCTATTCACAGAATACTTAACATCTGAATTTAATCCCTGCAAAGCAAAATAATATCATATAAAGAGCAACACAAATAAAGCTCACACTTACAATTTTTGTTCAGACATTAATGATTATTCAAGAGAATCTTACATAGGTGTATGTAGTCCAATGAAGATAATAAATTACTGTTAATATAAATCAGAAACTTTTCAGAAAGGCCTTACATGTTTCCACTAACCCGCCCATACCCAATGGCTTTTGTGGATTCGCAAATTGAGTTTTCAATATATTTTTGTACATTGAATTTTATTTGATAAATAAACCTTTACATGCTTAGAGAATTGAAATGAGACTGTCAGGGCTCACTCTGTTTTTGTCTTTTGAGCAATTTATTAAAATATTAAAAATAGGACTCGAACAATTACCAGTTGCGAAAATGATAAATCTCATAACACTTCCGCTGTACACATCAGCCATATTTATCTGAACTGGTTTGCTACTTGTTTGCGTTCCAAACATTAGCAATTTAAATAGATTGCAAACATCATAATATGCAACCTTGCATGACCTTATTGTTTTCAAAGTGCACAAATGCCTGCTTGGTGAATCAATATTGAGCTTGCTTAAACCTGAGATATAATGTTAAAGAAGGGTGGACTATCGGGTAATATTGCAGTATCCACACAAAATGTATCATGAATGAGGTCATGAAGTTGAAGGGTAGTCATTTGTTAAACTTTATTACACTGCAACTCTGTTATATGGCAGTCTGTTATATATAATGCAATGTTCAATATATTGCTAGTCAACCTTGGACCCCTTTTTTTCACCCACATTTATTTTCTGTGTAATTGGACATTTGTAAATCCAGTTTTGTCTAGATTGCTTGCCTTCATTGTACATCACATTTACGCTTGTGTACTGCGACAAACAAAAATCAAATCCCACTTGCCCAACATCAAAGGTAATTTGGCATGTCACATCTTACAACATTCTCTATTGTTTGATAAGAACTGACATGATGCCAGCTATCAATCCCTTTCTTCTTAGTAATGGTATCAGCCAATCAGGCTGCTGAATACACACAGTACCCACATGAAGGTGTATACAATAACTGTAAATGTCACAGATCAATACTGACCTATCTCAAGAACCATTGCAAGTTAGAAACAGCATAAATTAATGATGTTGTTTTAATTTAGAGGTAAAGTTTGCAAAGTTTTTTGGACTAGGAATTTTTTATCCAAAGTTAGTTGTCTCCCATGTGCTAAGAAATTGTAATGCAGAATTCAAATATTCAATGTGCTTCCACAAAGAACAAGAGATGTTTTGTCAGAAACACAATGCCTCCTACTGCACTGCTTAGATTGATTTATTTTTTATCATTTGACAGGTAAAGATAATTATCTCCCTTTAAAGCTTATTACTTCCCTTGGATTTGTTTTTTTTACATTTGACTTTGAAGGATGACCTTGACCTTTCACCACTCAAAATGTGCAGCTCAATGAGATACACATGCATGTCAAATATCAAGTTGCTATCTGAAGGGACATATAATTTATGAGCATTTTTCGAAACTTAAACGCAACGTGTGACGGACAGACAGACAGACGGACGGACAGTCCAATCACTATATGCCTTCCTTCGGGGGCATAAAAATGACGTGATATTTTACAAGAGGTCTAATTTTTTAATTCTTTTTTTCAGTACAAATAATTTACAGGAAATACTCCAGGATTGTTTATTTGTGGCTAGATTTTGTCACCTTAAATGAACAATAAAGATTTGCAATGCTTTTAGGATACCGGTAACACATTTAATTATACGCATTTTAAAATACTAATTTAGGAATTATGTTTTTATGTTATACATATGCATAATACATGTATATAACAACTAATGCAATAAGGTTGGTAAATACTGTGTTTTGAAATTGCAAAACTATGCTAATCCATACATTTTTATGCATGAATGACCTGACAAGTTTTATCGTGTGCAGGATATATCGCGCTC
This sequence comes from Dreissena polymorpha, assembly GCF_020536995.1. Lineage (NCBI taxonomy): Eukaryota > Metazoa > Mollusca > Bivalvia > Myida > Dreissenidae > Dreissena > Dreissena polymorpha. The sequence continues at coordinate 105,915,433 of NC_068355.1, read as the reverse complement.
GCTATCTTTGGACCCCGCATACCGCGATATAATAGAGTTGAAGTGTTCTCTGTTATATTGTCATGTGCAGAGGAAATATCATCCACTGTACATGCAGTGATTTTTTTCCGCTTTATATTATACTGCCTGTGCCTGTTTAATTTGGATTTTTTTGGATAGACCAGGAAATCGGGAAAAATTATACATTATTTATATGATTATAAATAATGGTGTACCAATTGTTGAAGAATGCATATTAAACTGCTTTCTAAAATGTTTATGTATTTATAAAAGTGCTAGGTAATTAAATTACTGTATAATAAAATCAAGAATTAATTCATTATTAAGTTCATTGGAAAAGTTATGCATATTTTGGGGGGAAATTTTTGTCAGATTTTGGGGGAAAATGTTACCTTTTGCTCTTGGGAAACAGCCTTTATTTTACTTTTTGCTATTGGGAAACAGACTGAAAGAGGCTGTTATTTCAGGAAAAAAACTGGATTCAGAATAAGTAAAACAATGAAATGAAGCATGACAATAAAATATTTCAAAGCTAATTCATGTATACTTGTCTGTTTATTTTTGAGTAAAGGGTGATAATTCATCAATAACTTTTTTAGGTACAAACCCTAAGCTAACTGAAAGCAGAGCTTTTTTTTCTGATTTTGTGAAGCGGCTCTGGCCCTCCTCACTTTGTGAAAAAATGAGTCGCGAACTTTTCAAAATTGTGAAAAAAATGTGTCGTGAACTTCTGAAAATTGTGAAAAACGAGTCGCGAACTTGTACAAATTGTGAAATTTAAAAATTGATGCATAAGTGTAGTAAAAGCATGTTAAACACTTAAATATTATGCAAATTTCCTTAAATAATGTAATAAAATAATATTTTCCTTGTATGGATACTATATTCAGGGGTTTCACTGGCCCAAAAAAAGTTGTCGCCACTTTATCGCGGTGTGTAAACCGCCGGTTATTCCGACTTTATTAATCAGAACAATAATTTAAGGAACCTTACTACATTTATGAATAATGACATTGACTGTATTTTTATTACTTGAAGTATGTTAAAACATAAATAACAATAAGTACCATTATAAGTCTTAATAAGCTTTATTTTTATATAAATAACATTTTTCCACTTGATTAACCAGATAAACAACATAATGTAACAATGTTAACAATAATGTAACAGTATGCTGCATTAATGTTTCAGAATTATTTATAAAAAACCTAGAATCACACTAATGTACACCATATGAAAGGAAAAAAATCAAACATCAGAGTTTGAGAAAATAAAGCATCTCATTTCAAATTGGTAAACAGTTACATTTAGTCATGTGTATATGTTATAAAACAACTTCTGCTAATTATAAAAGTTCACAAATTTTAAAACAATGCCTATTGTTAAAAGGTTTTCTGTTAGCTGTGGTGGTTGATTTCCAAGTTCAGTGAAATGAATAATCTTCACATCCATTTCTTGACATAAAGACCCAGGATACTTGCCACCATTCATTCTTGTTGTCTGAAATAACACAAAACATATTTTTACAAACTATCAACAAAACTATCAACAACAAATCAACACATAAATATCACCATCTTTCGATGTCCGATTTTAACATGTCCGAAATATAGTACATGGAGTGAAAGACCTACTTTTGATTTAAGAAATAGTTCCCAGAACATTATAATGATGAAACTGTTGAACATGTTCATGTGAATGGATCTTTATTTGAACCAATATTTACAATAATTGCAAACAGATAAGATATAGAATAACAAGTCTCGCACTCCGAGTTATCAATACATAAATCATATGCATACAAAAAAATCAAATTACTTTCCTCATAGTTTAATCCATGTCTGTTTTAATAGTGCATTGTAAAACACTTACCCTTCAGTTGAAGTATTTGGCTTTTTTATGGTTATCCCGAATTTCAATAAATCTGGATTATTTGGTGTGTTTTTTTATCTGTTTTTCATAGTACCGCGAGTTGCGCGATGCCATTTTGTTTGGATAATGGTGAGGTTGATCGGCCGCGCGTTAACAAATATGCACCAGTTTTAACATTTTAATCGATTCACGTTTGTAATCGATTGAAACAACGCCATTTAAACGATTAGTAAACAAAAATTGCAAAATCGAAATGAAAAACGGTGTAACGAAACTTATTTTAATTGTAAAATGTCCGTTGTTGACAGTTTTGAGCACAAAATGTCTATTTTTTTGTAAAAAAAAATCGCTGCCGTTTTACATTTGTGAATTGTCCGTGTCAAAATGTCCGGCCACGGCCAGTCTCAAAGAAGGAAAAAAGCCCTGGAAAGGGGCGTAATTTAATCAAATGAATATTTGAAAAGCGCATAATAGTAATTCAGTTTAAATTTGCAAGACATAGGTATAAAAAATACATCTCGTTTACTATGAAAAAGGCAGTGACCCACATGTTGGTTGCTAAAATGGCTCCTTTATGCTTTAATTGGTGACTGGACCAAAATGACAAAACAAACAAAAAGTTAAAATCTCAAAACACTACAGCATTTCATTGGTTATGAAAAGTCAACACAATACGATTGGCTTTGACAATGAAGCAAAATGCATGTACTGTGACATTTGCATTAAGTTGCATAATGCAGACATTTACTGTTTATTGCAATGTCTTAAACAAGAGTGCCAAAGAGTTAAACAGAACTGTCACAAGATACGCCCGTTTGAGGGTTTCGGACAAATTGATAACTTTACCATGACTCATATTTGAACTTGACCTACATATCATCTAGACACAACTTCTGACCAAATTTGGTGAAGATCAGATGAAAACTACTTCAATCACAGAGCGGACACCATACTAAATGCTTGAAATGCACTAAGTGACCTCGTGGTCTAGTTTTTGACCCGGCATGACCCATATTTAAACTTGACCTAGATATTGTCTAGACACAACTTCTGACCAAATTTGATGAAGATTGGATGAAAACTACTTCAATTAGAGAGCAGACACCATGCTAAATGCTTGAAATTGACCCTGTAACCTAGTTTTTGACCCGGCATGACCCATATTCGAACTTAACCTAGATATTGTCTAGATAAAACTTCAGACCAATTATGGTGATTATGGGATGAAAACTACTTCTACTACAGAGCGGACACCATGCTAAATGCTTGAAATGCACTAAGTGACCCTGTGACCTAGTTTTTGACCCGGCATGACCCATATTCGAACATGACCTAGATATTGTCCAGATACAACTTCTGACCAAGTTTGGTGAAGATCGGATAAAAACTATTAGAATTAGAGAGCAGAAACTGCTGTGGAAGCCGCCCGCCGCCAAGGTTATACTATAATACGTCCCGTTTTTTTAAAACGGGCATATAAAAAGACTCAGTAAGGAAACAAGCTAATACTGCTGTTACAAGTTTTAAAATGAAGAGAAGTAACATTTAAAATGGTATGATGTTGTGTCATGTAAATAGCAAGATAAATAATTTATGTATGTGGTGCAGGGTTGTCATTATGATTGTAAACAAAGGATTATTTTGGAAAAGTAACCGATTCAGCCGGCGGTCAAGGGGGCCGCCTAGGCCCCCTTGTAGGTCCAGGGCAAGGCCCTGATAAGGTGGTCAGGAGGGCGAAGCCCCCTGACCGAAAAGGAATTCTAGACATTTTAGGGACAAAATACTGGTATTCTCAGAGCATAAAAAGTTAAAATGAGGTCTAAAAAGAATAGAACATTTTAAGATTTTCACATTTTTAGTATACTGTACAATGTAAAAACATATTATATTGATAGATCTTTGCATGTTCCAATTCTATCCATTACCCGATAATCCAGTATTATTACGATTTCTTTTTTTCAAAACCAAATTACGTCAAATTTTTACGATGAATGTCGACCGCCATTTATCGCAAGTGCATATACAAATTGAATTGTGGGGTTGGGGAATTCCCATTGAACATGCTTGAATCATGTGACGCGATTTGAGAGCATTGAGAACCGTTTATATTTAGTAATTACGACAAGTCGACCACTGAATCTAAACTGTTACATGTACGGTACCTCCTTTCAGAAAAGTTTGCGAAAGTGAAAGTGAATTTCTGAGAATGAAAACGCGCCTTTCTTTAAATTTTACCGAGTACTTTTCATTCCGGATCGTGATATAACTTGTCAGTCATTCATGCATGTAGACCTATATGTATGCATAGTTTGGCAATCTCAAAACTCATTATTTACCTACTTATTACATTATGTGTTATGACCATTTGTATAACAAAATGCATTATTTAATTAAAGTATTTTCAAATGCGTATAATTAATGCGTTATCTGAAATCATTTTCAGATTTCATTATTCATGGAAAATAAAAAAAATTCTAGCAACAGACACATTTTTCGTGTTTTTCATGTACAGATGAAAATCATGCCAAAGTTAGACTTCATGTATAACATCACGTTATTCTTCCTCGGAGAAAGCGTGGACTTTAATATTAAGATGCTGAATAACAACTTCGAAGCGCAGAGGTCGTTAATACCTTTTATTCTGGTAGAAAATCGAAGAGCATTTTTTAATATGCGGAAACATTTTTTTCTAACTAAAAAAACTAGTTAATTACACTCTACAGTGCAACATTCGTTGAGATACGGTCAGTAATAATCTGTGAAATGTACAGCTATTTGATACAATTTCATGTGGATTCGGCGTGTATTTGGCTGCCTGAGCGCTGATTGGTTGACGTGCTTACCAAGAAGAATTTCATTGACAACTGAAAAAATCAATATTGGCCACTCACTGAGAAATTTATTGAAAACAGTAGCTCTTAGGCGGAGTTAATGGACTGACTGAATGACCGGGCGTCGCTCTACTATACTAAGGTTATTCCTCGTCAATTATTGTCGGTTTGCATGATCAAAACTTCTGATCGCAATTTTAAAGATTCCGGAAAAACAACCGATTTTCTGGCGATTTTAACCTATGAATTGGATAGGCAATCGGTTAATAATGACAACCCTGTGGTGAATGAAATTATCACTCAATGGACATGCCATTCACAAATTTGTTTTAATCTTCACCATGTGATATGCCTGTAGTGATGTGGATAATAACTTAGTTGCAATAATCCAACTCCCAGCTATTGACCCTCCGAGCTGTACGTATGTACTTACAAAAGCTAAGAGCATTCAAAAAGAACTAGACTATAAATATGGAAATGGTGCTTTCGTGTTTACAGTTATAAATATTTTGTACTTAGACATGTATATGTTATGATAAATTTTGTTGACAACCGAAGGTCACATTATGATAATATATCGTTCGATCACCAGGTTGGCTCAAGCAAGTCTTGGTCAAGAGTGAGCCTTAACGTCCGAAAAATAGTATCTGTCCGAATCATACTCAACACCCAACAATATAAACAATGACATGCATTTGCCTGTTGCTCTGAAGAGGAATTTTGCGATAGACGCTTAAGGATTAATTTAGTTGCTTGAATTCTTTCAGTTTCGTTTCCTTCGCTTAATTTTGTAAAACAACTAAGCAAGTCTTGTCCAGGCAACTTTTGTAGAGAAGACATCGTGTTTGTCTGCAAATGTTGTGTTCGCCGTGTGCAAGACACTGCGCATGTCAGACTGGTTTTGTAGATCAGCAACTGTTAGACGTTTAACTGTTATATTATTCTGGTACCCTGCTTCTTTTACTGTTACGTAGTGAAAGGGGAAGGAACTCCAGACAACTGTTATATCAGCGTAATCACCAACCTAACCTCCAATTTACCACATCTGGCCAAGTTGAACTAACATGGCCGATTTTGATAATCAAGGTGGTAACGGCGGTGGAAATTACGGCGGGTTAGTACTTAAACATTATTTTGCGCACTTTACATAGCATATAATGGTCTATTAAAATCCTCGTTAAATGCAGTACTATTTTTGTCCGCGCAGTATATTAGTAATTAATGTTTGTATTACCCATATTGATAGCCCCATCATATTTAATATTCTTTTGAGACTTAAACGTAAAATTAAGTTAGACATGTGTGTGAAATTCAGTCCCATAGCTTTAACGGCACTAGAATGTAGCGTTGGACAGGGACACCATGGTCAGGAGGTCTTTATAATCATCATAATTCCCTTGAGTTTTGCCTTAGTTTTCTACTATTATTTGCTAGCAGTATCTATATGTTTTGCTTTTAGTTTGCTATCATTTGCTTGTTTGTATCTATATGTTTTGCCTTTAGCCTGCTACTATTTTGCGTGCTTGTTTCAATATGTTGTGCCTTTAGTTTTGCTACTTTTTGCTTGCTTGTATCTATGAGTCTAGTTTCCCTCTACTTAGTTTTCTCCTGCGGGACTATTATGCATGTCTGGCACTATGTATGTAGAGAATGTTTCTGCTCAATCCTTTGTTGTAGTACCATATATTTGAGTTTCCTGTGAGGTAGCTGCTGATCAGTCTTCTCCAAATCCGTTTTGGGGGGATGAATGTTTTAAAATCTCTTTATTGACCACACTTAGTGGTTATTTCAATCCTAAGCATCTTATTTAACCACCTTTTAGGCCTTCATGGTCAAGATCAGCAGATACCCCACAAGTTTTAAGTTTAGTTCTATATTTTGTTTTATTAATTTTAATTTATTTTTTACCAAGTTCTTTCAAACTTATGTTATAACGTGATATGCATGTATGTGACTTGTTATACTTTAGCCTCCTCCTTCTATTGCTGCAAATTTGTTAAGCTTTATAAGGTTACGCATGCGCAATTAATTTCCTTCTATGTTACATATAAAATAGTTGATGTTCGATATCAATTGTTACCATGACCAAGCGTTTCAACACTATATCATCATACATCATTGGAAAGATAAATGCATAATCTTTTGAAAAAAATGCATGCCATCAAATTCTATGTGTTGTAACTCAAAATATTTACCTTAGAATAGGCACACCAGTTTTGACACATGTGGAGGCGACCATTATACTCAAATTGTATGACCTACTTTCAAAGCCGGGAACCATCAACAGAAAAAGTAGAGCACAAAAATGGCTTTTTTTCTTATTGCTTACAAATATACCTTCAAATTAATACCAAAAACAACCATTTGCATTCTATTTTACAAATCCTAGGCAGCATTCACTGAACAATGTGTGCTATATATCCAATTGACTGCATGTAACCCTGTAAACAGGAGTTCCGGTTTGGGGTTATGTGACCTATAACATCTAACTGGCCACAACTCATAAACAGAGGGTTTATTATACAAAAATGTTCGTCAGGGTCTGTAGATTTCAGAACAAGATGTCGTTTTTCTGGAAAGTGCTGGAGGGCTTAGAAATCCAAGATGGCGTCCAAGATGGCCGCCGTTTTATAATTCAATTACTAATAAAGGTGAAAATAGAATACCGGTACGTCTATTGAACACCTATATGTACTGACTTTAATATCTGATAGAAGTAATCCATTGATATAGGGCTTCTACCAAACAGATCATCAAGGTCACCAAAGGTCAAGGTCAAGGTCATTTCATGGTCAAAATGGAAAAATATACGAAAATTTGAGTATTGACATATCATTTTCTTTTTTAATTCAAATGCTTTACATTTGCTGTGATAACTAACCTCTTTATTATATAGCCACGTTGACAAGCTTCATTTTAAACAAAAGTAAATGCCTAAAATTGTGTTGGTAACCATGGTAACCAAGACTACATACGCTATGTGGCCATTTTCCTGGTTCGTGGCAAGTCATTTGGCATTATAACGATCAAGTTTAATAAGTTTGCTTTTAATCTTTAATAAATACTTTAAGACTTATCAAGGCAAATGTAAAGAACAGCTATGCAGTGTTCCATGTATCATATTTATTCAACAATCAAATCTAACCAGGTATTAGTGCTTGATACAGACTCATAAACGTTATTTACAAATGTTGTAAATTATGAGGTTTAACATTGTATTTACTAAAACAAATGATGCAAATAACAAATTATGTTTTCCAGTTACAATATAAAGAAGTGAAACTCCAGCTGCTGGAGCAGTATTGAATTTTCATTAAAAACAATTAGTTGGTCCTTTATTTAAGGCAAGTGACCGATTGCCCAAACAGTACAAAACAGCACAATACAGCACAATACAAACCAACATAAACACAAACACTGAAAAACAACTCCTGTAAACCAGGAAGTGACTGACTGTCAAACGTCCTACTTGTTGCTTTTGGAAGTCGTGGGATCCTCGTTGACTCGGCTGGCGCACTGCTGACCAACATGCTTGTCATCGCATTAGTCGTCCTTTTACCATCAATTGTTCGCTCATTCAGATTCCAGTTATCAGCAACTGCAACTACAAGCTTCCCCCTTTGGTCTCTAGGTAGTATATTGTCTGGTACAATACCACCAGAGTCTGTTATTTTGTGTGATGCAATGTTCTGTTGATCTGCTGATGTCAAGAATAACCGAAGATCTGGATATGAGATGGAATAAACAAGAGAGTACCTATCTTCAATCAGATGGCGGCTGCCAAACTCGTTGTTGAGGTGTACCCCTAAGCCCAGGTGTTTAGGGGATGGGTTTTACGTGACAAGTGTAGTTAGGTCACAAGCAACAGCTAGACATATTGTAATGGTCCTCTCAGAAGCTTCCTTGTAGCATTTTTTTGTCATGTAACCAACACTAAAGAAGAGGCTCCACAAACTGCTATTGATCTGACAATTTGATTTCTTCTGAAGCGTAAAAGAAGTTATCAAATTTAGGATTATTCTCTATAATTCGTCTTCTCAAAATACCCATCGCCTTATGAACTACAGCTTCATCTGTGTCGTCCTCTGACTCTGGTAGTTCATCGTATGATCAAAAATTGTCATCTTCAATGACCTGTTCCAACTCCTTTGACTTTCTGACAGCATCATTAATAGTCAAACTAGACAAACAAACTAGGTCAGGCTTTTCGTACTGATGAATAAAGGATACCTCTGGCCATAATTTGGCCAAAAGAAGAAAAACCAGACCGGAATCATTTACAAACTCAGCCGAGATATCATTAAAAAATGTTCTGATTGAAATTAATGATGATTGTCTTCTAGCGCGTCGACAATATATCACTATAGCCTCGAACAACTGCCTCACCTCCTTGTTTCACTATAGCCACATAAGAAAACTGCCCTACCCAACGGCGGCCATGTTTTTAAAAGGACAAGGGCCATTTTCAAACTATGCTGATATATCATTTGAAAAAAGGTTCTATGCAAGTCTCATAATGATTGTGCAAAACATCAGACTTCTAGAGTGTCACAAGGTTTGACTATACCCATGTTATAACAGCTGCTACCCCCCTCCCGCAGTCAGCCATGTTTTTAACGAACAAAAATCGTTTCCAAACACTCTGCTGATATATCATAAAAACACATGTTCTGGTACGCTTCATGAAGATTGTGTAACACATGTTTCTTCTAGAGTTTTCACAAGCCCCTTTTTTAAATCTGACCTAGTGACGTTGTCCGAAATATCATTGCGACAAATGTGCTGAAAAAGTTTCGTGAAATTGAGCAATCCATGTGTGTTCTGAAGTGTTAATATGGTACATGATAACGAACAGACGACGCACACAACATTGTCACAAAAGGTCTTCGTGAGCAATGTGTACTTAGATAAGATAAAATCATTGTGCACACATCAGCCGTGAAAACAAACAGCTTGGCGAAGAAATCAGAACATGCTATCAATAGAAATCACTTGATGGGGATAATTGTCTCTACATTTGTGCAGAGTTAAGATTTCCCACACTTAATGATTATATCCTTGTTTTTGGAGAACTTTTCAAACAAATTTCTCACAGGCGGCCAAATTGTTTTACCGCCGAGGATAAGTTTTATGACTTTTATCACATTTTTGTGTCTGACTCAGGAATTAATTTCAAGCAAGGGTGTATTTGGGCACAACTTAAAATATAAGTCGGGTAAAATTACAGCAACATTTGCCGATCAGCGCCAACGAGCAGAAGCACACTTTTGGATCTACCTTTAATCCATTCGGCTGGATTCAGCAAGCTACGACTTATTTTAGCTTGGGTTATCAAGCAGTAGAGGGCTATAAACTTATATAAGCTTTCTTCACCCTCGAATATAAACGAGTTCAATCGCATTAATCTTTACTATTCGAATACAGTATTACTATGGGGAAATAAACACACACGACAGAACTGCAGATTATTATGTTCATGTATATATGGCTTTTTCAGATTGAAGTCGAAGATCTGGGCAAAATTTTGCAACAATTTAATTTGTCAACCAAGTTTTACAAGCAATGCTGTTAACCGCCCTATAATAATTTTTAAACTGAGCACTTTTAGATTACAAGATAAACGCGTTGGTTTCTGTCCACTCGAACAAATGTAGCTGATAATTTGCTCCGATTAGTGCAGATTAACTGAGGGCTCTCCATATCACGTATGATAAATAGCTTCTCATCTTTGTTTACTTGTAATGATTACGGTATCCACCGACGTTTTTGATCTAAAAGTGAGTAAGAATTATCTGTAAGTATCGACTGTTTTGGAACAATATCTTGTTGAAAACATGGATGTGTAGAATCTTGCAGAAATGAACCACTTTGTAGCATCTATTGACATCAATGTCAAGCTGGTTTATACTTGGAGATTAATCTCCCAATATTAGAATTGTGCCTTATTCATGATTAAATTACATGCGCTGATATATATGTATGGAGTGTCTCATTTAAAACAAATATGCACAGTTTTTGCAAGCATAATATAATAAAAACACAGGTTATCAGATAATTTGCAAGTAGAATTTTACAAGGTTTATTTAAAAACACGTTCAGGTTAAAAGTGGCAATATGCATTATTTCATTTATGTTAAATTAAAGTCAATATATCTGCCCATTAAACTCTTAACAATTGTTCCATTATTTGGAATTGGGTTAATACTAATTAAGTTTAAACTTCATGATCGTTATACGTGATGCATTTTACGTACATAAACTACAGCTTTGTCACAAACATGACTTAACATACCCTCTCACCACTTTGAAACAGCAAACAAAATTGTGTATTGAACATCATACACTTCATGTTATTGCCATATTTCAAGTTTCAATTCTATCGCTTGAGAAATATGGACAAAGATCACTTCACAAACGGAGAAAATTGTATACGTTTGCCAAAATAGGTTTACTATCAAGGCTAAATAACTCAAGAACGTGTGGTTTACTATAAAGGCTAAATAACTCAAGAACGCTTGGATCACTGCTCATGAAAAAGTGTCTTGCACATCTTCACTTTAAAGGGGATTACATATTCCAAGTTAAAATTCAATAGCTTGACAAATGGAGTCGCTCAACAAACTTTAAACATTTGATTCGGACAAACAAACAACCAATCAACCGACCAACCAATCGACCGACCGCCCAACAGCGTGACTCCTACATAACTCGCTGTCAAACTTCGGTGTATAATTATGTCAATCTTTTTTTTTATATATATAATTTGCAATTAAAAGCCCACATATAGATCTATGAAAATGACACAAGATATGGTCAACGTACTGCTTATAAGACTTTTTATAGTGTTATTTGTGTTTTTGTTGTTATACATCAACCTCTATTTTTTTCATAATTTTGTTTTTCTAAATGCTTTTCTGTACATAAAAAAGGCCTGGTATACGTATACAACTAAAACATGAAACCCGGTATACGACGACCCCTATTGGTACATACGAGCTTGACACAAGATTGTCACTGCCTAGTTAATATTTTGTCTCTAATATATATATATATATATAGATTTTTGACGTTGTAATATATTGTATTATGCCCTGATGAGCTATGCGAAACGCGTTGGCTAAATCAATATATATTTAAAATCCCAGACACGTGTTTTAACTTTTATTATATATATATATATATATATATATATATATATATATATATATATATATATATATATATATATAATGTAGTGATACTAATGTGAGCATGTAATATACAAAATGTTTATTATTGCTTCAAACAGGAAAATTGTGAATCGAATTACGTGTCAATGTTTTTCGAACAGTTTGAATAACAGTTATGAAGGGGGTTTATTCCGCCTGTCTGAAAACTGGAAGGGGGTTTGTTCCGCTATGGAAGGGTGTTTCTTCCGTTTATGCAAAATGTGAAAGGGGGTTTCTTCCGCTATGCTGTTTTAAAGGAAGGGTGTTTCTTCCGAAGGGGATTTATTCCGGGATTCGTTTTGACACCCAACACTTAATCCAGTTTCGTCTGGATTTTCTGTTGCACCAGTATACAGTACAATAACTGTTTCAATAGTGACTTATGTAAACGTCCGTAACGATAAATATACAGTATGTTTGATTTGCAATTAATTTTGAGGAAATGTCAAATTCCAAATCATTCGCTATATCATTCTGTTAAAATTTACCACGGAACATTAAACGGAAATTTAATGCACGCACGCTTTCCATGCGTTTGACGTGACGTTGTTCATGTAGGGAATAATTTGCGCGCGCTTTTCTCGAGAGAAAAGATTAAAACACACTGTACATTTACAGTTTGTTTGAAGAATGTCGAGTAAAAATTAAATAGGGATAAGTGTTTCGGATTACAAATTAAATTATGCGCATTTGAGAATTCAACAAGAAACGGAATATGGTCCAATTTCTAGGACGTGCATACTTCGGTACGATGTTTTTTTACGGATATTCCCCTTGCAAAAGCATGTGAGCCATCGCAAAGACCAGAAAAAAATACCTACCCTCCTATATTTTTTTTCAGCCGTTTCCCGAAACACACAATTTTTTTGTTTGGCCCTAGGGACCAACTTCTGCTAAAAACTCTTGATGTATTGTCTCTATGACGGCTGCACTTTTCGCCACAAATGAAGCACTACGATTTCCAGTCAAAGCTCTCAAAAGTGGACCTCGTCTTAAAAAGGTGTTCTTGTGTTTTCCTTGTCATCCATTGTTGAGTCATCATAGGACCATCTGGGCCTGAAAACAGAAATACATATGAAATCCTTTGCAGAAAAATAGAGAATTTGAAATGACATTTATGTTCTACTCTCAATGATCATGTTTGAGAGAAATCAAACTATGATATTTATGAATATCATTATCATTGTTATACCAGACCAGGATCACCACATGGTTGTCATATATGTCTTCAGTACACTCCTCTGCTTCATTTTTTTTAAGCAAACACAAATCATCTTTGATTTAATAATAATTATAACTTGCCTGTGTTCTCATTGTAAGTACATTTATATCTAACTATTTAGGATACACAAACCTCTTTAATAAATGACTGTAATAATGGATCAACAGAATTACAATTAACAATACATACTTTTTTACTTTGCAGTCATCTTTAAGATCTTTAAGTTCTCTCCAGATGTAGCCATGTTTTCTTCCCCGAAGACTGTGGCATTCCCTTGGCTGATGAAGTTCTATTGTCCAAAGACCTATAGATTACACAGATTGGAAACTTCGCGCCTTATCGGGCTATCTCTCGGCGGGGTCACGTGGTCGAGAAACTGATAAGAACACTTGGGATCAGCCAATCGCACATTCTCGGCCCTTTCCGTCAAACATCGGATAAGTACCTCGAAGGAGATAGTATGAATACACATTTCGGAAGCGGTATTGCGGTCTACCTACGAGGGCCTACGCGAATCAAAATTACATAGTAAAAACAAACATGGCCGGTTTTGCGAGTTGTTTACATTTTGCAAAGATGAAAATGGGAATTTTCTATGCTCTGAAGCCAGAGCAAGTACAAACTCTACAGGAATTATGGACGCCATCGTTGTTATTGTTTTTGTTGTTGTAACATTCTTAGAATGGTATCACGAGGGCGGACTACTTTCAACCCGTATTTCTCCCGAGTCCGATTATGATAATCTGCGAGGGGTACCGAATGGGGATCAGCAGACGATTTATTCCATGAATCAATCGGAGTAGTCCGGAGATAGCCGGTGTATCACGATTGCGATAAGATAGCGACGCGTCAGTAGCAACGGCTACGATTATCGAGAAAAGTTATGCGAAAATGTTACGGCGCTGTAGAAAGGCGGCTGTAACTTGGTAAAAAATGATCCGATTTTCATAAAATTAAGTTTCATAGAAACATGAGTAATTATGTTTTTATAAAATCTCGATTTTATTTACCTACAATAAGAATTCATAATGCCGCGATCATTGAAGCAATTGCGCTAAGAACTTCCAAATCGCGGCGAGAATGCTGTTGAATAGTTTATTTGAAAGGCTTTTGCTGATAAAATATTCTTGTATAATTTGGTATTTCAGACAGTTAAAACCTTATAAAATATTATTATTTCAAAAAGGATATATATATATGTGGACACATAGATCTAGGTCTCTGATTAAAACAACATTACAGTATAATAAATGCTATGATCGTTCGATCCAAAAACGGTTTTAGTTCGACTTATTTCAATATTGATTGTGTAGATTTTTTTCAATTGTTTAATTCTCTTTTTATTGAGATTTAATTCATGAGTTATAGGTTATTAAAGTTTTGTTTGTAATCCAGTTTTTTTCTTTTGGTAATTAAATTAAGCTTTCAGTATCGTGGGCTAGGATTTCGCGAAAAGAAAAAAACAAAAACATTTCACGCGCGTGTTAATCGTCGGATCAATTAGCGAACTGAAGATGCTTTGTGTGTTTTTTCTTTACTCTTGAGAATTAATTAAAGCGGGTATATACGATTTTTTATTTGTGTTTATTTGTAATATATTGATAAAATATGTTACAATTACACAAAATAGACAAGAAAAATTATACATTAAAGCCGAATTTCATAAAATGCAGCAAAGACAAATTAGCGCCCCGAGCCGATTGTGACGAACATATTTTCCTACAATAACCGAATCATTCGTCTTTGTTTTAGGATTGGAGTTAGTGTTCGTGTGTCGTATGAATAGATATCGTTGCAGAAATTCAAATAAACCGTTAAACTAAGATTAGATTCACATTGTACATGTATGATATACATGCTGGCGAATTCGGCTGTACAGCCGTTTTCAATTTGAGAATTAAATATCTGGCTTATTTCGCATTTTTCGACACATGTTCTTCTTAACTTTTATTTTAATTTGTATTGAAATATATATATAATTAGTTTTTTACACATTTTATATAAATTCATAAATATTTGACAAAATCGTATATACCCGCTTTAAAGGAAGGGATTCTTACTTCAATTATCAGTTTGCGTTGTTGATTGATTTTAATTGTGTGATCAGTGGCCGCGGCCGGCGAATTCATTCTTTATATGTCATTGTGATGTCCAATTAAGGTAAGTCTTTGTTGTGAATGTGTTAGATTTTAATATACTTGTTTATAATAGTACGTTATAAACACAATGAAATGCTGTATAAAACTGTTTAAAAAAAGGCTGTTCTCGATTGTGTATCTTATAAGTTGGACATACTAGTACATATTTTGGATTTTACATTTTTAAATTCTGTATCATTTGTGCAATCATGTCGCGTAACAGAGACCCTGATTTTTTCGCTTGGAGTGATAGTGATTTAGACCTTGATGAGCTTTTTGAAGGGGACTATACTGACAATGACTCTGTTTGTACTGATAAACATAGTGTTAGTGTTGATAAGAAAGATATATATGTGTGTCCAATTTGTTCACGAGAATACAAGACTATATATATTTCTTACTGTAAGAGGTTTTGCAATTACAAAACTAATAAATAAGAAAACTGAGAAAAGTGCAAAAAATGAAAAGAAAACATCCGCCAGCCTGAGAGATGCTTTAAAGTCACTGAATACCGATAATTTGAAATAAACTGGGACTATAGGTCTGTACCAGAAGTTTAACATCAGGACTATCAGTATGGGAATATTGAAACTAATATCGTGTGCTCTGCTATTGCTTACGCTTTTAACAATGACAATTTGTGGTTTTTATAGTCATCTCACAGCTTTTGTGTTTTAATAGTAAGCTCACAGCTATCTGTTAAAATATGTTTGTATATTAACTTGCATGTGTAACATTGACAGGAAAACTGGTAATACTAATAAAATAAGATATTAAATGAGAATCTAAACCCATACATTGTACTTTCATCTAGTTCTTTTATTCATACCAAGATAAACATATTACCCAGAATAAAAATCTAAAAATCTTATTTCTTCAATTTGAGGTGAATAATGACAAAGTTTTTCACAATGAACCAAAGCACGTTTGACAACATGTGTGTATAATAGGGTAAAAGAGCTTAAAATTGTACCATCTTTGTACAAGGCCAAAATCCTTTAAAATGAACATTATCCTACAGTTTAATTAATTCATACCAAGATTAACATATCACCAAGCATAAAAATCTGACTTAATCTATTTGTGATGAAAAATGAAAAAGTTTATCAAAAAGAACAAAAACACGTTTGACAGCTATCTTGTACAACAGAAGAAAAGAGCTTAAAATTGTACCAACATTGTATAAGGCCAAATCCTTTAAATTGAATATTTTCTTGTAGTTTGTTTAAATCTATACTTAGATTAACATATTGCATAAAAATCTTACTTCAACGATATGGGATGAGAAATGGAAAAGTTTTCACAAAGAAACAAACCACTTTGGCGACAGGTGTGAAAAATTATTGAATGAAATAACAGTATAAAATTGTACAAAATGTACAAAGGCAAAATCCTTTAAAATGTCTTATTTTCGTCTACTTTTTATTAATCATACCTAGAATTACATATCACCAAGCATAACAATCTGACTTTATCGATTTGGGATGAAAAATGAAAAAGTTTATCAATAAGAACAAAAACACGTTTGACAGCAATATTGTACAACAGAAGAAAAGAGCTTAAAATTGTACCAACATTGTATAAGGCCAAATCCTTTAAATTGAATATTTTCTTGTAGTTTGTTTAAATCTATACTTAGATTAACATCTTGCCTAGCATAAAAATCTTACTTCAAATATATGGGATGAGAAATAAAATAGAAAAGTGTTTCAACAAAATACAAACCACTTGATTGAATGAAATAACAGTATAAATAGTACAAAGGCAAAATCCTTTAAAATACCTCATTTTCGTCTACTTTTTATAAATCATACATAGATTAACATCTCACCTAGCATAAAAATCTTACGTTATCAATATGTGATGCTTAATGAAGAAGTTTATAGAAAAATGCTTCGGGCCTTTCAATTTTTCAAAAATTATCGAAAATGAACGAATCCAGTGTTCTCTTTCAAATTCCGATAAATTAATAATTAATTAGAATAATAACTACCAAAACCTAAAGAATTATCAAGACAGAAAATAAATACTTATTTCTTATCACACACAAAATATTCAATATGTCTTTTTTCGGAGACCGACTTTGCTCACTACGTAAAGTTCGTAACGTTGCGCTTTCAGTCATTCATTGCTCTGCAAACTGACAACCGAGCGCTAAAAACACTAATTAACACATTAATATTGTTAATAACAATATCAAAATAATATAAACTAACCAGATCATGCTCAGAATACCCTACGACATCAAATATTAACGACTAATTACGAAGAATAATTGTTTGCTTTATAAGAAAATGGCCGACAGCAGCTGGAACAGGGAATAATCTACAGGTACACCGGCATCTCCAAAATCAATGTCACGTGACCCGCGTCCGCCGATAGATATTATCGCATATCGCTATAGCGGAGACGAGAGATTCCAATCTGTGTAATCTATAGGTCTTTGTATTGTCTAACCTTTTAAAGGGGCCTTTTCACAGATTTTTGCATTTTTTTAACTTATTCATTAAATGCTTTATATTGATAAATGTAAACATTGGATCGTAAAAGCTCCAGTAAAAAATCAAGAAAAAAATTAAAAAAAGGAAAAGAACATTGTCCGGAGCAGGTTTCGAACCAGTGACCCCTGGAGTCCTGCCAGAGTCCTGAAGTAAAAACGCTTTAGCCTACTGAGCTATTCCGCCGAGTACACATCCGTGACGTATTTTATACCTTATATAAGCAATCTTCGTAGTTTCAAAAAATTTAACGACAAAAACAGAACTCTCCAAATTATTCAATCGTTTCGCGTTGCAACGCTTTATAATTTTTAGGTTTTAAAATCGTCAAAAGATGCATATAATGGCTATATTAGAGCATGGTTAATGTTCAGTATTACTGTTTCCTCACAAATATCATAACTAAAACGAAAACTTACGAATCTGAAACAACTTTTTTCAATTTTGTCAATTTACCAAAGCGTGAAAAGATCCCTTTAATATATTCCAAACAATAGTGTAGAATAGGCAAAAATTAACATATATTAGGCATACACAATAATTCATCAACAGAAAAAAAAATACCGCTTACTAGTACCTATCCGAGTACTACTCAAGTTTTGGAAAAACAAATATTAGCACCTCTTATTAAATACAAAAGACAGTGTAGGTTTCATGTAAGGGTTTCAAATATCCACGCACACTACTTTTGCATGTATTCAAACGGATTTTAGTAAATATATGTGATGAATAACATCAATGACATTGCAGACAAATTTCCTTGTGATGATGTTTGAGAAAATGTTTTATCAATTAAAATCTATAAATATAGCATGTAGTTATGAAACGAACAATGAATAAACATGTTAAATACTTACCATATTAGATGTACATGGAAATGAAAACTGTGAAAATGACAAAACAAGTTTGACATTGGTGTCTGCTAACTTTTACGTGTATGGTAAATTTATATCAAAGGGGAGTAACTCAACAAATGTTTAGTATCTAAAATCAAATAATTCTTCATATTATTATAGTTGTCATAGCTTTCAGAGTTTACAGTTGACTCAGTTCATAAAAATGGTATATAATTTCATTTAAATGGATAACATATTACTGGTATAAAATCATAATTTAAGTTTTAAGCTATGAATTAACACAATGTATCAAATGAAAGTACAGTAACAAATTACTTCATCAATTAAAATATTATTTAATGATATCTGGATCGTATTCTTGACCATAAAGTGTTTTTTTACATTTGTTTTAAAGGATATAAATACACTTATTAAATTTACCTGATTTAAGTACATTTTAATCAAATACTTGATAGTTATACATAAAGATATTAGACTTTGCCCCCAAAATTGGAGCATTTTTTGCTGATTTTCAGTAAAATATGCATAAAAATGCATTCCATTACATGGTAATAGGTAAATAAAGCATTTAAGATACACACCCCTTTCATTTAATGTTGATTTAGAAGGAGGATAGCAATTTTCCCCACGTAAAATAAAAGTTGTAATGTATACAGTGAGTAGAACACTTTTGGCGGCCATCTTGGACGCAATCTTGGATTTTGAAGCCCTCCAGCACTTTTCGAACAAATAAAATCTCATACCATAATCTACAGACCCAGACGAACATTTCTGTATATAAAACTCTTTGTTTATTATTAGTGGCCAGTTACTCCCCTAAATAAGCGACTTATGTGTGCCTGTTTGCAGCACTATTCTCCAGAGGATGATAAAATACTATGTGTCCAAATGCTTTATATTCATATTATAGAATACACACTGAAATTTGTTATATTAAACCTTACTAGAGTTGCGACACCTTAAGGGTTTTGCGTGATGGAATGAGTGGAGAGATGAAATCAAATTGAAAATCGATTATTTCTAAAAAAAAATGGTACGAAAAAACATGTGGGTAGGAAAAAAAAACAAATTTGGGTACGAAAACAAATTTGAGTACGATAAAAAGGGTACAAACAAAATAAGGGAACGAAAAAACTATTTTGGTACGAAAAAAATGGGTACAAATAAAAAGTAAGGTACGAAAAAATTTGTGTACGAAAAAAAAATGAGTACGAACAAATGGGTACGAAGAAATTTGGGTACGAACAAATTTGTGTACGAAAAAATTGGGTACAAAAAAATGTGGGTACGAAAAAAAAATTGGTTATGAAAAAAAATTAGGGTACGAAAAACTATTTGGGTACGAAAAAAAAGGTTCAAATAAAAATTTGGGTACAAAAAAAATTGGGAACAAAAAGAATTTGGGTACGAAAAAAATTTGAGTACGAACAAATGGGTTTAAAGAAATTTGGGTTCGAACAAATTTGTGTAAAAAAAAAATTGGGTACGAAAAAAAATTTGGTTATGAAAACCTATAGGGAACGAAAGAATTAGGGTACAAAAAACTATTTGGGTACGAAAAAAAAAGGGTACATATATAAATTTGGGTACAAAAAAAATTGGGTACGAAACAAATTTGTGCACCGACGGACAGACGAAGCGGCGACTATATGCTCCCCCTAAAAAATTTGGGGGGGAGCATAATAAACAAGTTATGGCAATTTAAAGGTGGTACGCAAACTTAATAATAGATTTATCAATTATATGCTTATTCTAAGTGAAAAAAAGGCCATAATTGTTACAAAATGCTTGATACAGTTATCTGCTCTTGTTTATACATTGGGGTCATGTTGGTTAATAAGCAAAATACATGGTGTATGAACGCAATATGTCAAGTGACATAAAAAATATTTGAGGTCATATGCAAACTTTAACATAGATTTATCAATAATATGCATATTATTCTAAGTGAAAAAGGGCCTAATTCTGTTAAAATGCTTGATACAGTAAATGAGTTGTCTGCTCTTGTTTATAGATTGGGGTTATGTCGGTAATGAAGTATGCAAAATATAAAAACAATATGTCAATGGACATAGGAAATATATTTGAGGTGGAACGCAAACATTCCAATGCGCACGCCGACGCCGGGTTGAGTAGGATAGCTCGACTATATATATTTCATATATAACAGTCAAGCTAAAATGTAAATATACCATAAACAACAGGCTAACCTCAATCACAACTTTAATGCAATGCTTATAACAATAGAGATACAATGATATGCCAGGGATTGAAACTAACTGTTTACTATTGTGGGCAACCATCTTTAGTATTTTGGTTGCCCAGATAAAGAATAACGAGCCCAGAAATATGAACATGTGAATATTATACATTCTTTTAATAAAATAATAGATAATTAAATACATTTGCTGACAACACATGTTCAATGCATGATGTTTTATTATGAGCCTGAATTGAATCATGTCCTATTCCTAAATAATGAATGTTATTTAACTAGTATTGATCCATGGTGATCAATTGTTTTTCAATTTTTATTGCAGTGAATTGTTTTAAGCTTTAAAAAAAAGAAGTTTACCAACTTTTGAAATTGAGTTGCCCAGGCCAAAATCTACTTGCCCCGGGTTCACGGTAAACCACTTATTTCCATCCCTGTATGCTCTTCATTTTCTGTTCTTCCATCCCATTCTCAAAATTAAATTTAAAGCCGATATTTTTTAATAACATTAGTATGAATTACTAACCATTATCACCCAAAAAACAATTTTACAAAGCTGTAATCCCGTCGTAGAGATTTAGTTTACTATTATCAGTGTTCTCTTTAAATACCGGCTGCTAGCGATCTTGCCGGTTACATTAACTCTTGTTGCCGGCTACTTTTCCCAAATATATCAAGTAAATGTCACAAATGCTTTGGTTTTACTGCATAGTTGCCGGCCATATAACTGGCTACTCAAATTTTTCTGGAAAACACTGAACTATGCATGACAAACACACAAAAATTAAATACATCTTAGATTCATTGTAAAAAATAAATTGACACTTCCAGCTTGTCGTCACTAAAATCCAAAGATTCAAATAATTTTCCACGAGATACGTCAACAATTGCGTAATCAAATGAATGAAAAATAAAAGTAAAGAAAGCCGGATTTTACATAAATTTCAGGTTGAAACACAACAAGGTAAAGGTAGTCGGTGAGATATAATAATAATACAGTTAGTAAGGCTCGTACCCTGGGTACGGTAAATATACTAAAACATACCCGGGAATTTTAACACTAAATCGGTTGTTGTCGGCTATTTTGTAAAAATTAATTATGTTTACATTTATGTCAATTTTCTGTTAAATGGCATTTATACAATGTATTATCAAAACTCATTTTTACAATCATTAATGTGATTCAATTTAAAATCTTAAATTGTTTAAAGTCGCGTCATTGTATGACGTTGTCAAGTATATTTTCCGCGATGTCGCACGTTCACTTTTTACCGTCATAGATTTTTTTAAAGAAACATTTTTTGGTTTGCGAGGTCCGTTAAATGGGGAACACCATATTTGGTATTTATATTATGTTTTAACAAATAATTCATGCTGTGTAATAAATATTGTATAAGATATTTCGATATTTATTGAAAATGTTTCAAATTGTTATTTATGAAACCTTTTATTCTAATGAGTGTATGCTATCATATTATACTTCGAATAGCAGATCTGTTGTACTATAATCGTATTATTCATTCTTTATTGTTAATTTCATTTATTGTAGAGAATCGTCAATGTTACATCTAGTCGCCAATCCTTGTCGTTAGTGTTAGTTTTCAATGCTTGTTATCATTGCCGTCAATGTTAGTCGTCAATCCTTATCGTAATTATACATGAAGGAAATAAAAGCAGAAACAGAGACGTATTCTTGATTACTTGATTATTCCTACGGCGTCCTCTCAACACTCATTCTAAAAAGCATGTTGATGCAGATTTTTTTTAAAGAGAAGTTTCTTTAAGGTAAACAATATTGTTTTACTTTAATCGCTAGCATGTTTAACGACATCGGATTTTTGGCAGATATACAACTCGGATACAATCTAATCTTTGCGGGTATGTTTAAGTTTCTTTACCGTACCCGGGCTACATGTAAGTAAAGTTAAGAGTACCCGGGGTACATGTACCGGTAAGTAGTACCCGAGCCGAGAATGTCAATTGAAGGTGTTAGAGATGCATTGAACCATAAGATTAAAAAGGGTAATTAACCACGGGCTTATTAAAATTAAAACGATGACATTACATTGTGCCAGCTGTTTATTGTTGTATACTGTAAGCTTGAAATATTTTAAATAATGTAAACAACTTACCTTGTATAAAGTTGGCACATTGTTGTCAGGTGTAGAAACTATTATACTTATTTCTGTTAAGTTGCACTGGCTGAACCAAAAGAATTATGTAGTCGTTTCTAAATAATCACGAAACAATCTACTAATGCATATATGCTTGCCAGTTGCTGAGTTTGTGCATTTCCATTCATTATACTATCGGCCTTGGCAAACAGCGTAGACTCAGATTAGACGCCGCATGCTGTCTGCTATTTGATACGCAGAAGATTTGCATATCCACGGGTGTTTTATGTCAAATGTTATGGTTTTCAATAGATCGTATACTTATCTACAAAACAGCGAATTAGCGTTCACTTGACATCATTTTTAATTATGTTATTTTGTTAATACTTTCTCGCGTTCTTTTCGCCTTTGGTCGACGCCGTCTGCTATTTCAAACGATGAAGATTTCCATATCCACTGGCGTTTTTTTATGTCAAATGTTGGTGTTTTCCAATGGATCGTATACTTATCTACAAAACAGATAAGTAGCGTTCACTTTACATCGTTTGAGATGATGTTTTTTTGTAAATACTTTCTAAGCGTTCATTCTGACGAAGTCGACCATTTTGACGGGTGTGAAGAAATACCGAATTTCCCGTAATTACCAAAATCCCCAGAAATCCACGAGATCCCACGAAATCCCCATTAATATTGATTATTTATCGAAAAACTGCGTATTTTAATATAGATTGTTGCGAAATACACCGAAATAACTGATGAAACATTGTTTTTATGAAAGTTTGATTTCGGATATTTCGGTAGGGTATCGGTATATCCACATAACGCATTTTGTAATTCCGGTTATGTAAAACTTGCGAAATTTGTTCGTGATTTCATCAAAAACTTGATTTTTCCCAGGTATAACGCCTACGCCAACAGGTAGATCGCATTCTTGTCCATATACATGTCAAATTTCAGCAAACGTGCTGGGCCAGTTTTCAAGGCGCTCAAATCGCGGTGATTCTCGCCACCTTAACGAAACTAAGCCCCCTTTATCATTCGTTCGAATGAACGTCATCAATGATGACGTCCAATACATCACTCATTCCATACCAGAGTTGCGACACCTTAAGGGTTTCGCGGGATGGAATGAGTGGGGAGATCAAATCAAATTGAAAACCGATTATTTCGACCAAAAAATTGGGTACGAAAAACATTTGGGTACGAAAAAAATAAATGGGTAAGAATATACAAATGTGGGTACGAAAACGTTTGGATACGAAAAAAAATTGGGTACGAAAAAAATGGGAACCAAAAAATAATTGGGTATGAAAAAATTTGGGTACGAAAAATTTGGGTAGTAAAAAAATGGGAACGAAAAAAATTTGGGTACGAAAAAAATTGGGTACGAAAAATTTTGGGTTAAAAAAAAAGAGTGGGTACGAAAAAGAGTGGGTACGAAAAAGTTTGGGTACAAAAAAAAGGGTATGAAAAAAAATTTGGGTACGAAAACATGTGGGTACGAAAAAAAATTGGGTACGAAAAAAATTTGGGTACGAAATAAATGGGTACGAAAAAAAAAATTGGGTACGAAAAAATTTGGGTACGAAAAAAATGGGTACGAAAAAAAATTTGGTAGGAAAAAAATGGGTACAAAAAAAATTTGGGTACGAAAAACATTTGATTACGAAAAATATTTGTGTACGAAAAAAATGGGTACGAAAAAATATGTGGGTACAATGGGTTCATGTTAAGGTTTTAGCATGGCGGACGCCGGATGGCGAAAAGACACTTCATGACACAATGAGCTTGCTATGACAAAACCTCAGGTTTTGTTCGAAAACAGCCAAGCTCATATGCATAAATCAGTGAGTAATAGTACTTATACTCAATAAAAGCTAGGCACAGCGTATAAAATCAGAACCACTGGGCTGAATCTGCTGAAACTTGGTCGCATTATACATTATGGTCCAAACATGCTACAGAATGAGCGCTTCTGGACCTGACAGCGTAAAACATTAACCGATAATGGACAGCACAAAATGGGTTATTTTGTACAAAAAAAAAGTAAACTTCAAGTGGCATTTGATGACTTTTAGACATCAGAAAGTTGCAAATGTTTAATATTCTGCACACTTCGACTTGTTTTTTGTTTTTTTTACAAATTTAGAAGCATTTATCCTTGGGGTGTATATAAACCCTGTTATACAATGTCAAAAATAGCTAAGCAGCAATTCCCCTTTAACATTATTCCTTATATTTAATGGTATTGTTTAAAAAGATAACTGTGTATATTTAATCATAATGGCTCCGTATTTCACACTTGATAGGCCACTGCTGGGGCTTGAACCCAGAACTCATCTCACATTGTAAGATGCATTTTTCAATTAAACTACAATGACTGTATCGTGTGAAGTGGAGCCAACATACACCCACATAAGTGAAAAAATCATTACGTCGATATATTTGTCCTGGGCGTTTCCCAACATGTCGCATAACTGTTTACAACAAAAGATGTATACATAGATAAATATACATACATGTAAATGGGAAAAAATGAACCATCTATTTTTAATTTTTGCTTCATATATACACATTTCCTAGCCATGATTTATAATTATATCATGTAGAAATCATTTTTAGACAGAATATTACTGAAACTGCAATAAACAATAAGATGGATAGATATAATGTTTACTTTTATCTAGTACAATGAACAAATGTTCTTCCGATGCCATTTTCACTAAGGTATAGGTATTGAATCCTGATATATATACGACTAAAAATGAACATCTAAACAGCAGTATTTTACATGAAGAGTACTCACAAAACCACAACAATAATAATCAATGAATGGGCTGTCCGAAATCCGAAAAATATGTACACTACAATAACAAGACGTTAATACAAAATATGCACGTTAACATTATTCAAGATATGAAAGCAATATATCAAGGGATATAGGAAATATTTGGGGTGGTACGCACACTTTAACAAAGAGTCAGTGTGCGAATTTCACATTTGAAACCACTAGCCCGTTCGGGCTACCAGATGGAATTTTTCACTAGCCCGAACCAAAGTTTACTAACCCGAACTGTTTATCACAAGTTTTTAAAATAAGTTTATATTTTTGCGGTTCTGGGTAGATTTTATTGCAGGTAGGGTGTAATTGATGAGGATTGCAACTAACAGTTGATCCCAATTAACTGGAAATGTTATTATAATATTTCATTTTCAATGACACAATACGATTATAATATTTATGTATGACGATATTCGTCAATCAATACCTTACATGCAGTCAAGATGCAAAGGTTTATATCCAGTCTGTAAATAATTTTAGATGTCAATTGTCCCAAATTTGAAATCCGAAACATTTAGCCGAAAGTCTTAGGCCGTATGATAAAGCGAATAGAGGGCAGTGTCTCCTCCCCCTAGCTTACTGTTTTTTTTTATAGTCTTTCTAGGTCCAATTCTGGTGAGTACAATGTGAAAAATTATCAACCAGACCATCCGTAACATCGCATGTGTATTCATCATTCTAGATATTTTTTTATCAAGAATGTCGAAAATAAATTAAAATCGACAGATAATACCGTATCCGGAAACAACTGTCCAAAAACAATCAATGTAAGTCCTTGCACGTGAAATAAAATATGCATAACGTTTGACTGCCAAAACTGAAAACCAGTAAAAAGTAACCAAGCAACTACGCTATCAATATATAATTTGGTTGACATATTCTATTAAAATATGATATTGCAATGCGTTAATTCGTCAATAGATCATTACAAATCCAAGATGGCGGACATTTAAAACATTTGTAGACTTGTATGGTTTTCTGAAAGTACAGCAAATTGAACAACCTGGGTAGATCCGCATTTTATTTGCACGGTATCAAAAAAAAATTGTCATTCAAACTCTCGTCATGTCAACATAATCGGAAGGGTGAGGAAACGCGATACGAAGCTAAATAAACCCTCTAAGGTATGGTTCAAACGATGGATGAAAATAATATTTTTGAGCATTTTTAATTTCAAAAGTTCGAAAAATCAATAGCCCAATCGGGCTAGTACCCATTGAAATTCAGTAGCCCGAAACAAGATCAACTAGCTCCGGGCTAGTGCGAATTTCGAACATTGTAGAGTTATCAATAATATGCATATTCTACATGGAAAAAGTGTCATAATTCTTATAAAATGCAAGTGATACAGTTGTCTGCTCTTGTATTTAGGTTGGGGTCATGTTGGTTAAGAAATATGCAAAATATGGAAGCAATATGTCAAGGGACATAGGAAATATTTGGGGTGGTACGCAAACTATAACATTTGCACGCTAACGCCAATGCCGGGGTGAGTAGGATAGCTCCACTTTATATATTTCATATATAATAGTCGAGCTAAAAAGTAAATATACTATATTATTAACAACAAGCTTACCTCAATCACAACTTTAATGCAATGCTTATAACAATAAAGTTACAATGATATTTCATTGATTAAAACTAACTTATTACTATTGGTTGCCTGCACTGGCAACCATCTTTAGTATTTTGGTTGCCCAGATAAAGAATAACGAGCCCAGAAATATGTACATGTGTATATTATACTTTCTTTTAATAAAATAATAGATAATTAAATAAATTTGCTGACATTGCAATACTCAATGTTTGATGTTTTATTATGAGCCTGAATTTAATTATTTCCTATTCCTAAATAATGAATGTTATTTAACTAGTATTGATCCATGGTGGTCAATTGTTATTCAATTTTTATTGCACTGAATTGTTTTAAGCTTTAAAAAAAAAACAAGTTGCCCGGCCGGACTATCAACTTTGGAAATTGAGTTGCCCAGGCCAAAACTACTTGTCCTGGGCTCACGGGAAACCACTAATTTTCATCCCTGTATACCCTTTCATTTTCTGTTCTTCCATCCTATTCTCAAAATGAATTTTAAACCACAATACTTTATAATAACATTTGTATTGAATGCTAACCATATTATGACCCAAAAAACAATTTTACAAACCCGTAATCCAGTTGCAGCGAGTTTTTTTTATTTAGTTTACAATTATCAGTGTTCTCTGTAAGACCGGCAGCGGGCCATTTCGCCGGTTACATTTACTCTAGACGCCAACTACTTTCCCCAAGTATATCAAGTAAAATGTCACAAATGCTTTAGTTTTACTGCATTGTTGCTGGCCATATAACTGGCTACTCAATTTTTTTTGGAAAACACTGAATTATGCATGACAAACACACAAAACTTAAAATCTTAGATTTGTTTTTAAAATAAATTGACACTTACAGCTTGTCGCCATTAAAATCCCAAGATTCAAATAATGTTCCACGAGATACGTCAACAATTGCTTAATCAAATGAATGAAAAATAAAAGTAAAGAAAGCCGGATTTTACATAAATTCCAGGTTGATAAACACAACAAGGTAAAGGTACCTTGTAGTCGGTGAGATATAATAATAATACAGTTAGTAAGGCTCGTACCCTGGGTACGGTAAATATACTAAAATGTACCCGGGAATTTTAACACTTAATCGGTTGTTGTCGGCTATTTTGTACAAATATTAATATATGGTCACATTTATGTCAATTTTCTGTTCAATGGCATTTATATTATCAAAACTCATTGTTAAATCATTAATGTGATTTAATTTTAAATCTTAAATTGTTAAAAGTCGCATCATTGTATGACGTCGTCAAGTATAATATTTTCCGCGACGTTGCACATTAACTTTTTACCGCCATAGATTTTTTTTAAAGAAACATTATTTGGTTTGCGAGGTCAGGGGGTCAGATCAAAATTCCAAATAGTGCAGGGTCGCACATAATGCTCATAGCTACCATGTGTTTAAGTTTCATGGTTCTAGTGCTTATGGTGTAAGAGATAGTGGCTAGGACAGACGGACAGACTGATGGTGGAGATAACCACAATGAACCTGTTAACAGCCAACTAACGCTGCCAACAAAGCACAAGCTTTACGTGTCAGGATGTGGCACTATCTATACAAACTGCATAAGAAATAACAAGACGCTTAGGGTTTGAGGGACACCAAACCTGATTATGAGTCTTCCACACCTTAAGCATCTTAACCCTTTGCATGCTGGGAAATTTGTCGTCTGCTAAAATGTCGTCTGCTGAATTTCTAAAATTAGCATTTTCTTCGATTTTTTATCGTTGTGTGGCGTCTCATCTGGATCCAAACTGTTTTCAAAGGCCTTTAAAATTCGGTTCCCGCACTGAAAGGGTTAAATATACTTATTTGCTTGTGTACATGTACCTGATAATAAATTATTATTATTACCTGTTTTGGCATCAACAAGCTTTATCAATTGGCCCTCAAATTTTGCACATAAACGCTACACGATCAACCAATATGCCTTTTCATTTCAAGTTGGAAAGCAATTTAGCCCTTATTCGGCCATAATAGGGTGGAGGATCAATTTAAAATACAACTATTCCAGATACAAAAATATTAATTCATTTATTTAATGCACTTATTTTCTTCTCTTTTGCTACGAAATGACCAGTCATATTTTGCACTAGCAGATGATATTTCTTTTTTTACATATGAAAGGTAAAAAGAAATTCAAGCAGCATTTTATAATATAAATTTAAAAATGCACTAAATCATGCACTTAAAAACAATATTATTGTGATTCTGTTATTTATAATCATATTAATAATGCCTCATTTTTCTCCATTTTATGGTTTACTATCTATTTTTCCCAATTTTATGGTTTATCTTGCTTATTTTCTGAATTCAAAAGGCACTGGCTTAAAAAAGCTGTCTATGCATGTAACTGTATATTGAAATCTCATTATGAGTGATTATAAATGCATGATAAAATTCTAACATGTTATGTTATAGATAAATCTATATTGTTGGTAATTTTTCCTAAACATTATTAGCCACCGTTGTGTTCAAACATATTTTTTGTTTTATTAATGACGTTGTTTCACAGATTACTGTAACAGAGCTACAGATTAGGTGCGCATTTGTGTAAATACCCAATGTAAAATTGCCGATTACGCATAGAAAAATAAAACCATGCGTTCCGAAACCCAATTGAAATTGTCGATTAGGCATATCATATTTTTCCTTTGCATATTGAGTAAATCTGTCCCGGAAATACCCTCGTCCGAAATACCCGGATTCTTTCCGCTTTGTCCAAGCGCTTTCAGTATACGGGTATTTCTATAAAATTTGCCATTCAAGATCTAGCAAACGATTATTAAAGAATGCTATTTCAGCGTTGCAATATTAATTTGTCTTATTTAATAGTCTCTGTTTAATCGATATTTTTATATGTCCGTGCATCAGAAGTGCCTTTCTTCATAATAGAGCGTTTTGAATAAGTCAAGTGTCATCTCAACGTCATTTCCGCAACTAACCTTCAGTTTACTCCTATCAAAAACTCCAAAGCGTCTGCCGCAAATTTGAAAGTTGTGTTGATTTGTATGGTCAACCTTAACATGCCGTTGCGAAAATATAGAATATTTTCATATCAAATATAGTTTTCAGAGTTATCTTTCTTTAATCATCATTTCCGCAACGAAAAATATCGACACTTTTCTGTTTTGATAAGTTTACGAACGTTATGCTGCCAGTTTTAGACAGATAGTATTTGTTTTAAATTGTTTTTAGCACAATGCATAAAGAAGTGACTTATATAAACGCCGTTGTTCATTAAATCCATCACAAATAGTTTTCGTTACGGAAATGACGAACTGTTGCGGTAATGATAGAAACATGGATGATATTTATGTTTGTTACACAAAGAAAATTTCGGAATAAAACAGTATAGTAAAAGCACAAAGCGCAATTATAAATGTATATGGAATCGGAACTTTATTAAATCGAGCATATTCATCACAAAAAATCGGGATTAACTATCATTGAATTCATATTCTGTTACGACTATTGTGTCAAGTATTAATTGGTCGTTAAATTAAAGTGCATACTGTGCCTATTACATGTGTATGTAATAGGCACATTATACACTATGATATAATGACCAATTAATACTCGACACAATAGTCGTAACAGAATATGAATTAAATGATTGTTAATCCCGATTTTTACATACATGCAACACAAAAATACAACCCGAAAAACAGTTCCGTTTCAAAGGATAATGTTTAAAGATCATATTTGTCTTTCACTGCCTCCCATATTGGTAGAGGTAGGGCCTGGTGACGGCCACTCAACTTCTCTGGTTCACAGGGTAACATGGTAATGATACGATCTTTTTCGTACCAGCATTCGTCCTTATGTAAAGGCCAGAAATATCAATTGATACCGACACAATGCATTGCACTAACTTTCACACTGATATCGTCTACTTCGGTAATCTTTCCTGGATATGGTTTATTATCATACTCGACCAAACAATAGCTGTCAACTAGACTCTCGTCAATACTGACTGGTACATTGAGAATCTGCAATTCAATAAATAGTCATTATAAATAGTTCACGAAACTATAATAATTTCAAAAATGGTCAGTGTTGTATCACTTATGTCGATGTTGATCAAACAACAATTACCTGACAAGGAAGATCAGCCCCGTTTTGTGGACCTACGATGCTGTCGTCATCCATCGGTACGGGATTTGCAAACGGCTGGAATTAAAAAATAACAATAAAACAGTCTGCATAAAAAAAATAATTAGAAACAATACTTTAGGCAATACTATCTGGTGTCAAAATGAGTCAATACTGTTTTATAATAAACATCGAGCATCACATAAGCAGTATGCACTATTTGCAAGGCGCAATGCAGATACTTAAACTGACGACATATGTTTTCAATATATAAATCTTTAAAAAAAAAATAATTCATGTATTTAAGGTACTAGTATGTTAAACAAATATATTTAACCTGGACATTGAAATTGGTTGTAACCGGTTGGTAACATGAACAATCCGGTGAACAGAAACAACTCAGGATTCTTGACTGAACTGTCCCGCTTTCTTTGACAACAACCTGAAACAGAACAAGACTGTGCCTTAGATTTGAGGTGGGGTTTGGGCGTAGTCGTCCAATTGTAAAAGTCAAGTAGAAATTATTGTGCAAAAACGTAATGGTTGTTATATACTTTGTAAGATAAATTAAGTCATTTTATAATTGGAAATGTACAATATATTGATTGTGTTTTTAAATGATCCATATAGAGTCATTTCACGAGGGTAAATGTACTGGCTTCAATATATTTAACGTACGGTCTTGCATTTTTCGGGGGCGCGGGCCGGATGCGCACACTACATCCCCCACCCCGCATTTGCTAGTGGTCCTGGCGCTAAAGTTTATAGAGATATGATCGTTAAATTTTGTCGAAAGTTATTCTCACCAGTCTCTAAATATACATTACAAAATGCTATTTAAAATTACCCACCTGATGGAGTTTCATCGTCTCTGGAACGCCGGTAATCTTTGTTGGAATATCAGCTTCCTGTTGCGTGATGTCATCGCTTTTCACTTCGAAGATCATCAAACGGCATCCTAGTTTCTCCAGACCTTGTGAAAAAGTCGTAAGTACTACATGAGATTTTTTTTCCATATCTTAATAATAATTAACTCAGAAAGTACCGACTAAACAAATATTCTTAAATCACAACAGTATATAGGTTTAAACTGAATTTATGTATTTAAAACTACCGATAGTCGAGTATGGAATCAATGATCTACAGTATTATGTATTTTGGTTGTGCTGCGAGTTTTTCCATTTACATTCCATTACTTAAAACATTAATATTTAATTGGATCTTTAGAAAATGTAATTTAAAACTGTAGTGAAATCAGTGTAACCTGTTGTTAACCCTTTCAGTGCGGGAAAGCGAATTTTCAAGGCCTTTGCAAACAGTTTGGATCCAGATGAGACGCCACGTTCTGTTTGCTATTCTGATATTTCTGATAATATTCTTTGAAAAAAAATCGAAAATGTTAATTTTAGAAATTAAGCAGCCGACATTTTAGCAGACGACAAATTTCCCAGCATGCAAGGGTTAATATTTTCAAACACATTAATAAAGTCTGTGCTAAATTACCTCTCATTAAAGCACTAGCACCCATTATGTCCGTCTCATGGGTGTTGACGAGTGTGTCCGCCCTCACGCTTGACTACGGCTCCAATACCATCAGGGGCGCCCTTGCCGTGTCCTGCCTCCATAAAATTCCAACTTCCGCCATTTACAAAGCCATACTCGAAAATTTTCGTAGAAAAGAGGTAGAAATTTGATTTACACCTGTATTGTGTGGTAGGCCCATCGGAGACGAAATGGATTTTATCAATGTTAGGAGTGGTCCGCCGGATGTGCAAGAGGATAGGATCGAGATGTGCCCATATTCCAGGAGGGGAGTGTTTCAAATCGTCCGATACGGTTGCGAAAGATATATGCTTGGATTTGAAATAGGCGACACCGGTGTGAATAGAAATTTGGCGTTTTGACGAACCGAAATGTACACTCTGAATCTCAGATGCATATTACATTGATAGTTCTCTGAGAAATCAATATGTATGATAACCTCGTTATCTGTTAAATTTTGTTTCAGTTGATGGAGCCTTTTATACTGGTGCTTAATGTTAAATTCATGTCTTGCAAGTCGTGAAATCTCCTCATGCATTTCACCAATGAGCGTTTCTATAGTCCCACTTTCTTGGCTTTTTAAAGTCATGTTTGATTTCTTAACTTGCTTTTCGCCATTCAGGGTTATTTCTCTTTCAATTCTTTTGTTCTTCCACATTTTCCATTCAATGATTTTTCCAGTATTTATGTTACTCTTCACGACATTAGTTTTAAATGCTTTGTCCTTGCACTCCGTGCACGTGTGGTACATGCAGGACATTGAGTTTGTATCGCACGTGATATCTTGTATTAAGGTGTTCAGATTGCGGTGTTCGAACACACCTTCACTTGCAAGTTATTTAATTTTAATATGGGATTTTCATGAATTTTGCATACCGGTAAACAAGTTTCGCGGTCTTTCTCAGTGGCTCGTTTTATCCAAAAAGGCTTCAACCTTGCAAAAAGACTAAACTGATGTTGGAGCTGTTTTCATAAAGAAATTTCTTGTGCAAGTTTGTTTAAACTATCATTCATTAATCGAATCTGCTTTTTCACTTTTCTTCTTGTGATGGTTGATTTCTTTCCGGCCTTGATTCTCTAGTTATCATCTCTTTCAAAGAAGTCTGTATGTTTTTCTGGAAAACTGTGCTTCTCTGTATTCGTGGTGTGTTTGCGTGCACCCGTATTTCTACTCTCTGAAATCCCGGTTGCTTTTTTGGCAAAATCCCCTATCCCGTATTTGCGTAATACTGCTTCCCTATATATCAATTTTTTTAGCATTCTCTTTTCGGCGCAGTTTCAGCATTTGAATACCTCTTTCTTATGTTATTTATAAGTATCGAGTACATGGTAATGGCGGTCTTTGTCTTCGCTCTATCGTTCATTATTATTTCCACTTCATTATCAATTTGACTTTCAGTGCGCTTAATGTTCTTGTTTTTTAACCTGTAGTACCTCTTCTTGTACATATCTTTCATGCGTCTTTCTTGTTGAGTGCTATTCTTAATTTAAACTGTTCTCTGTATGCTTTGGATCTATTTAAATTCTTTTTTCTTCGGCTCTGTCCCTGTTCTGTATCTCTCGGCTTGGCCCTGGTCCATTGTCTGGTGGGGAATTCGGGGGGTGTCATGGTTAATTTCAATGCCGCCTTGATCTTTTTCGTTCGATCTCTGGGTTTTACTGCTCATCTTCCATGCACGTCGCTTTGATCTTTTTCTCTTTCGGACATGTCGTGAACTAATTTTATATTGCCCCGTTCCTTCCTTTTCAAATATCGCTCTCTTTCTTTTTGCTTGTACTTTTCGTGTTTTTCTGTATCATTCTCTGTCTTTTGCGCCATAGCGCCGATCTTTCGCGCTTGTCAATGCCATACTTCCTGAATGAGAATAGGGTTTGCTACAATAACATATGTAGCAAAAAAATCGTCATTTCCGAAACGCTGCATATCTATCTTTTTTTGCAATTGTCGCACACATATACTTTTTTTACAATTAAAAAATAATATACGGGCCTTTTTTAAATGGGTGAATATTTACATGTACTCTTTATGATGACAATTTATTACAAACTATTTAAAAATTTAAAAAATAAATAATAGATCTACTAACTTTTCGTCAAAATTATTTCTATAGAATATCTTTAAAAACATGTTTCACATCTTTACGCTTATAGTTGTACGTTATTTTTATTCACGAATTGACATTAAATTATTTTATTTACGTAACCCACTTTATTATAATTGCTAATATTAGAATATTATAATGCAGCCGTCATTACCGAAACGATTGCATCATTATCGAAACGATTTTAACGTTTCGGTGATGAGCGTTTCGGTAATGTTTATTTTAGCATTTTTTTCATGTGCGTCTGACTGACAGAGATTTGTTCACTCGTTACACTGCATGATATCAAGATCGAATATCAACTCATCATAAATACAAAACATGTTTGTGCTTTTACATATCATTTTGTTATTTATCAGCATACGGTAATGATGCGTAAAAAACATACGACAATACAATGCAAGCTTACCTATGCCTTTTAATTATTTCAGCTCATAAATTCGCGGCCTCGTCTGTTGTTAAAAACGTTCGTGCCCAACAAGCTTTTGCATACGTCATAAAACAAGGTTACAATAAACCATATATACCACTGGAAGAAAATATTAATTAAGTTGCGGTAATGACGACAATTCTAGTGACACAAAACAAATTATTTTTTTCCATTTATAATTTTTAGACTAGTACTGAATGAATAAAAATTGTTTTTTAAAGGCCCTGTATACGGATTAAATGCATAACCTTTATATAAATTTGCTTCATTATTTGAAAAATATGCTTCTATAATTAGGTATTTGGAGAAGTGACAACTGTTTTTTCCTGTATTTGTCGTGACTGGTGAGTTACATGTATTATTTAAAATGTTAAATAGATCATCTTTACATAAAAACTATTTAAAACTATTAATTTAACAATTATAAATGTACAATATTTTCAAAATTGCTCCAAAACTTCCATCGAAAACCATGCATGGCTCGAGTGACAAAAGTTTGGCAATTTTTATAGAAATACCCATACGTGTTATTGTTGTGAAAAAAATGTAGATGTTAATGTTATACTTGTTATGTAACAAATGACTTAAAATAAAATTTGTATTTGTATATTTGTATACCATGTGCTCAAGTGTTTTCAAATTCAGAATGACATTTCCCGGTATTTTAGAATATTCTGGCTTGTGTTGTTAACAAATTGTAGTGTAAATACAAACTCAAAGTAAATATTTAAAACTACCCGATTCACACTGAAATCAGTTTTATAATCCACCAGACGTATGTGTTAGTCACAAATAATAGATTTCAGAAAAACAAAGGCAATGTTACAATATTAGCAAAAGATGTCAAGGATGATCCGACAGTATCCAAATGAAAACTAGTCTTGGACAAAGCGACAATGGCTTCAAAATTGTGAATTTCAGACTGATGAGAGTTATTTCATCTATTGTTAGATGCATTTGAAACATTTAAACCTTAAAAACATTCCTCGATGCAGTAATTTATATTCATTCACCAATATATGTAGAAATGTATCCAAGAAAATGAGTATTCTTTGATTTATAGCGTGACATAAATATGTAACGACTCTGGTTGACTTTCGATACAGAGTTGGCTTCAGAGTACAGGTATGTCAATACCATATAAATTGTACGCTGAAGTTTCTTTAGCTAATATTTTTCTAATGTTGACAGACCATTGACATTGCTGGGGTTTGTTGATTTAAAGACTTATTTATCATCACGGGCAGAAAAACATTATTGACATTAAACAGCGCGTCATTAATTAGACATCAGCTGCACAACTGTACTGGATGGTAAAGGTAAATATGTATCTTAATAATTATGTTGACAAATAGCTTACGTAGCAGCAACGTCCGAAAAATATGAAATATCCGACATGTATTTCAATATTTAAAATTTCAAGATATAATGACGACTGAACTGTTTTACTTTAAGTAAAAAACGGTTAAAAAACTATGTTGAAAATGAAACACAACAAACTAAATACTTATCTGTTACGGCCTAAACGACTAATTATCCCAATATAACACTGTCATTGAATCGCACATTTCAATTATAATTATTCCCCTGAAAGTTAATGCATATTGATATAACGAATTCATCAAACGTTATCAAACATTAGTAATTTGAATTGCATCGGATTCGCACAATATTATGTGGATGTAAATCCGATCCGGTTGTTGTTTATGGTTCAAGCTCATTTTGTCAGTGACTGAGTGAGATAAATAAATTTCTTCCGTAGTAAAATCTACTGTAAAGTACACAATGATACTACGTAATTCTGTCGTATCCGTCTGAATAAACATCCGCTGCACAAAATAAAATTTAGACATTGTATAATGATAATTAAACACAATCATATTTTCTGTGCTTATTGAACTAATAACACTGAGTTTCTTTGTCGCGTTACAAGATGGCGGATGTCTAACGCTGTTTGTGAAGTGACGTCACAATGTTTATCTGCGCACGTGCCGTTTCCCATAAAAAATATTTAAACACAAAATACTCGAAAAGTTGTTTTTCCAGATATGACGACAACGCCAACAGGTAGATCGCATTCTGGTTCATATACATGTCAAATTTCAGCAAACGTGTTGGGCCAGTTTTCAATTGACTCAAATCGCGGCTATATGCGCCAGCTTAACGAAACTTAGCCCCCTTTATCATTCGTTCGATTGAACGTCATCAATGATGACGTCCAATACATCACTCATTCCAATTGTACTAAACCTATGTAAATATTCATGAATAATGATTCTAGTCAGATTACTAGAGTTGCGACACCTTAAGGGTTTCGCGGGATGGAATGAGTGGGGAGATGAAATAAAATGAAAACCTATTTCTTTTTGTGCATTTAATGATGGTGACCAAAGTTCTCGCAAAAAATAATATGACATATCACATGATAGTAACATAATACTCGCAGACATGTTTATTTTTCCAGGCCGTTCGATTAGCTACCTTAAAAAGTAGAAACTTCAATTCCCATGACTATAATATTAAAACGTGAAAAGAGCAAACAAATGCCAGTTGTGTCGGACCCCATCTTAAACACTATCGACTAGCATTAAGCCTTTTACTGTGTCTATAAAATTTGTGGATTTTATGAGACATCATTATAGCTTTGCGTTCAAGATAGTGTTGATTTCATTTTGCAATGCAATCAGCGCTTTGATTTATATTACGAAATGTACTACGCAGTACATTGTGTGACGTAACTTTCGGTGACGAAACACACTAGTTTTATTTACACTCTCTGAATTTAAGGACATGTCGCGGACGTGGTGTTTTTTATCTGTAAACTATTTGTGTTATAAGCATCGAACGAATGCAAAACGTATTTGGATCGGTTGTGTGGTCATCATGCATAAATGTAAACATAGATAGGTATACAATACGTTGTGTGGTTTGAACTAAGTTTGATTAAGACAGGGATTAATAAAGGTGAAAGTTGCATATCGTTTCAAATTGTTGTTATAAACTTTGGATTAAAGTAGTCAACTTCTTGTTACAAACATTGGATTAACGATGTCATAGGTAAGCGTGACGTTTTATAAAATTAAGTTTTTTTATAAATCCTTGTTAAAGCTGAAATTGAGTCATCAAATTTCGCTAAAAACGGTGTCAGTGCAATAGATATTTTAATGTGCTACGTGTGAAAATTATAATTATGTTGATTATTTGTTTATTTGTTACGCACTTAATGCTGCTAATGACGTGTTGCTCAGACAAGCCTCGCCGTGTAAACCTTCTTCAACTCGTCGGACAAATTCAAGTACACGTGATACTTACATTGTATTTTATTTTGTCTGTGTATTCGATGAAGGTAACAAAAGAAATCACAGAGATTTTAATATACATGAAAACTATTTCAATAAATGCTATTTTGAGAAGTCCGTCACCACTCTATCGTTTGTATTGTTTATATCTTACTATTTTGCTCCTCTATATCAAACATTTCTCAAAACCGGCTTCCGTACTTTTATTTGCATTGCAAACTGATTGCGCAATTTATGACGTATGTGTGTGTGACGTAATTTATTGTCAAAACAAACAATTGTAAGTTAAATTCTCTGGATGCTTTTTAACAGTTATTTATTTGTTT
Source organism: Dreissena polymorpha (assembly GCF_020536995.1). Taxonomy (NCBI): domain Eukaryota; kingdom Metazoa; phylum Mollusca; class Bivalvia; order Myida; family Dreissenidae; genus Dreissena; species Dreissena polymorpha. The sequence continues at coordinate 105,876,239 of NC_068355.1, read as the reverse complement.
AAAGCATCGAACGAATGCAAAAAACGTATTTCGGATTGTGTGTTTATCATACATAATATGTATTGTTATTAATATTGGATTATTGTCGTCATTAAGGTAAGCGTGTTGTTTATACTCAATTGATTTACTTTCACGTTATTTATTGATTCAATAATTAAACCCTAAATTAATAATGTATTTGTCTCATGATTATCATGTATATTATAGATATATCGGATAAATAGAATACCATGTAATACCAGTGTTGTACTTACATTTATCCGACACGTCTCGGAAAGCCTCGCCGTGTAAACCTTTCGTCAACTCGTCGCTCAAAATTACATAGATTTATGTCATGAATATCTAAACAACCACACTCGATCTGACACAAAAGACATGCATGTGAACTTCGTATTGATATTTAAACACAATTTACGTCGTTGTTATAGATTTAACGCCTAACTGTATATTATATTGAATTATAAACGCGTAACTTAGTTCTTGTTTTCTTAACAAGATGGAAGCTAGCCTAAGCGCTTTTCTGACGTTACGTCACAATGTTTATCTACGCGCGTTGTGTTTCGCCAGAGAAAAAAAAAATGAAACACAAAATACTCGAAAACTGTTTTTTCCCAGTATAGCGCCTACGCCAACAGGTTAGATCGCATTCTGGTCCATATACATGTCAAATTTCAGCAAACGTGCTCGGCCGTTTTCAAGAAGCCCAAATCGCGGCTATATGCCTCTCAACTTAACGAAACTTAGCCCCTTTATCATTCGTT